>NC_044993.1:72572586-72706908 GCF_008728515.1 Papio anubis | reverse complement strand
AAAAAAAAAAAAAAAAAAAAAAAAAAGCAAGCACTCAGACCACACATTCAAAACAAAACAACACAACAAAAAAGAAAAAAGTAACATATGCACGTGGTTACAAAGAAGTGCATAAGAACTTTCAGATGAAAAGGAATAGCTTCTTGACTGTTTTCTTCTCCCTCTCATCCTCAGTTCCATTGCCCAAGACAAAAAATTTGTGACAGGCCAGGCGCAGTGGCTCACGTTTGTAATCCCAGCATTTTGGGAGGCCGAGGCGGGTGGATCATAAGGTCAGGAGTTTGAGACCAGCCTGACTAACACAGTGAAACCCCACCTCTACTAAAAACAAAAATTAGCTGGGCGTGGTGGCAGATGCCTGTAATCTCAGCTACTTGGGAGGCCGAGGCAGGGGAATCGCTTGAACCTGGGAGGCAGAGGTTGTAGTGAGCCAAGATCGTGCCACTGCACTCCAGCCTGGGCAACAGCTAGACTCCATCTCAAAACAAAAAATAAAAAACAAAAAAAAAATCTGTGGCATTACATTCATTTCCACCATTATCCATTGTTTTGTTTTGTTTTCTCCATTTAATCACTGATATGATTGAGAAAGACTCACACTTTGAGGCCAGGCACAGTGGCTCACGCCTGTAATCCCAGCACTTTGGGAGGTTGAGGCGGGCTGATCACTTGAGGTCAAGAGTTCGAGACCAGCCTGGCCAACGTGGCAAAGTCCCGTCTCTACTAAAAATACAAAAAGTTGGGCGTGGTGGCAGGCACCTGTAATCCCAGCTATTCAGGAGGCTGAGGTGAGACAATCACTTGAACCCAGGAGGCAGAGCTTGCAGTGAGCCCACACCGAGCCGCTGCACTTCAGCCTGGGCGACAGTGTGAGACACTATCTCAAAACAAAACAAAACAAAACAAAACAAACAAAACAAAAACCTCGTCTTGTGAACAAAATGTAGGAAAAGAAGCAAAAGTAATTGTGGTTTCTGGTTTAGCGACTGCAATTGTGTTTCCCCCCCAAGAAAATTCTATGATAGAGCTGTTTTTCGTCTAAAAAAGAAACCTGAACAAAATCAATTAAGCATTATTATTATTTTTGAGATGGAGTTTCGCTCTCGTTGCCCAGGCTGGAGTGCAATGGCGCGATCTCGGCTCACTGCAACCTCCACCTCCTGAGGGGGGTTCAAGCAATTCTCCTGCCTCAGCCTCCCCAGTAGCTGGGATTACAGGCGTGAGCCACTGTGTCCAGCCTAATTAAGCACTATTATACAAAAATGAGTTCTGGCCTCACTAGTGTGGAAGTGGGGAGAAACTAGAGAGCTAGACGAACTACTGAGTCCTGGTACCTCTGAGCAAGTTTCAAGGACCTATGTAAAGTTCCCTCTGCAAAACTCTCATCCTGTTAAAACTTGTGAATCCCGAAAATCTGAGGGAGGTCTCAGTTAATTTAAAAAGTTTATTTTGCCAAAGTTGAGGATGCGTGCCCTGAGGACCTCCTGAGGACATCCTGAGGACATGTGCCCAAGGTGGTCAGAGCACAGTTTGGTTTTCTACATTTTAGGGAGACATGAGACATCAATCAACATATATAAGATCAACATGGGTTTGGTCCGGAAATGGGGGCTTTCCAGGTCATGGGTAGATAGGAGACAAATGGTTGCATTCTTTTGAGCTTGCTTTCTTTCCTTCCTTCCTCCCTCCCTTTCCCTCTCTCTCTTTCTTTTTTTCTTTATTTTTATTTATTTATTTATTTTCTTGAGGCGGAGTCTCGCTCTGTCGCCCAGGCTGGAGTGCAGTGGCGCGATCTCGGTTCACTGCAAGCTCTGCCTCCTGGGTTCACGCCACTCTCCTGCCTCAGCCTTCTGAGTAGTTGGGACTACAGGCGCCCATGACCACGCCCAACCAACTTTTTGTGTTTTTAGTAGAGACGTGGTTTCACCGTTTTAGCCAGGATGGTCTCGATCTCCTGACCTCGTGATCTGCCGGCCTCGGCCTCCCAAAGTGCTGGGATTACAGGCGTGAGCCACCACGCCCAGTACGCCCCTCCTTCTGTTCCCTTTTCCCTACCCTTTTCCCTTCCCTTCCTTTCCTTTCCTTCATACGGAGTTTCCCTCTTTCACCCAGGCTGGAGTGAAGTGGCCCGATTTCGGCTCACTGCAGACTCCGCCCCCAGGTTCAAGTGATTCTCCTGCCTCAGCCTCCCAAGCGGCTGGAATTACAGGTGCCCGCCACCAGGTCCGGCTAATTTTTATGTTTTTAGTAGAGACGGGGTTTCTCCACGTTCACCAGGCTGGTCTGGAACTCCTGACTTCAGGTGATCCACCCACCTCGGCCTCCCAAAGTTTTAGGATTACAGGTGTGAGCCACCGTGCCCAGCCTGTTTTTATTTATTTATTATTTATTTTTATTTTTATTTTTTGAGAGGGAGTCTGGTTCTCTTGCTCAGGCTGGAGCGCAATGGCTGATCTCGGCTCACTGCAACCTCCGCCTCCCGCGTTGAAGCAATTCTCCTGCCTCAGCCCCTCGAGTAACTGGAATTACAGGCGCCTGCCACCATGCCCGGCTAATTTTTGTGTTTTTAGTAGAGACAGGGTTTCGTCATTTCGGCCAGGCTGGTTTGGAACTCCTAACCTCAAGTGATCCGCCCGCCTCTGCTTCCCAAAGTGCTGGGATCACAGGTGTGAGCCACCGAACCCAGCCTCTTGAGTTTCTGATTAGCCTCTCCAATGGAGGCAATCAGTTACGCATTTATTTTAGTGAGCAGAGGGGTAACTGAATAGAATGGGAGACAGGTTTTCCCTAAGCAGTTCCCAGCTTGACTTTTCCCTTTAGCTGAGTGATTTTGGGGCCCCAAGGTATGTTCCTTTGACGCAATTCATCTCGGAAACCAAGATTTATTTTCTTTCGGAATTTTAAAAGTTTTGCTCTTGCATTAAAACAAAAAAAAGTGCATGTGTGTTTCGCTTTATTATTTGCTGCATTTTGGAACTGAGTCAGGCAAATCATTTTTGTTCCTAGGCAAGTGGCTTTGATCTTCAAAATCTACCCAGTCTCTGGGGCACTGCTGTCTCCTTTCACAAGGTCCTAATTCCCACTGAAACCTGTCTGTAGTATTTGTGGCTTGGGGCCACTTCAAGATTTCAAATTTCAGCCTCAGACTAAGGGAGGAGACCACCCCTCATATTGTCTTATGCCCAATTTCTGCCTCCAAAGAAAGAAGAGGTAAAAAACTAAAAGGCAGAAATGAAATCCACAGGCAGACAGCCTGGCGCCGCGCCCTGGGCCTGGTAGTTAAAGATCGACCCCTGACCTAATTGGTTCTGTTATCTACAGATTACAGACATTGTATAGAAATGCACTGTGAAAATCCCTACCTTGTTTCCTTCCGATCTAATTACCGGTGCATGCAGCCCCCAGTCACGTACCCCCTGCTTGCTCAATCCCGACCCTCTCACACGCACCCCCTTAGAGGTGTGAGCCCTTAAAAGGGACAGGAATTGCCCACTCCGGGAGCCTTAGAGGTGTGAGCCCTTAAAAGGGACAGGAATTGCCCACTCCGGGAGCCCGGCTCTTGAGACTGAAGTCTTCCCTATGCCCCCGGCCGAATAATCCCCTTCCTTCTATAACTCGCTGTCTGAGGAGATCTGTCTGCCGCTCCTCCTGCTACAAGACTCCAATCCCCTGGCGGGATCCGGGAGACCCAGCCCGATGCGGCCCCCGCCGACCTGGCGGGGATTTCAACGTCGCGGTCATGACGGTTCGCGGAGCCCTGGAGCCCAGGCGCGTCAGCCCCGCCCCGCGGATGCGTCGGCCCCGCCCCCTGGGTGCGTCGGCCCCGCCCCCGGCTCGTCTGCCCCGCCCCCCGGACGCGTCGGCCCCTCCCCCTGGACGCGTCGGCCCCTCCCCCTGGACGCGTCGACCCCTCCCCCCGGACGCGTCAGCCCCTCCCCCCGGACGCGTCAGCCCCTCCCCCCGGCGTCGCTCGCGTCGCCTGCGCTGACTCAGCTCTTCCGGTCACCGCCATCACTGCCAGTGGTTCCCGACTGCAGTGAAGGTGCGGACGCCAAGTCACAGCTCAGTAATGCTGGAGCCGCCGGCGTCCCGGGGCTTCTCCAAATGAGTGGTGTTGCTGGACCCACCATGACTCATTCGCTTCCGCTCCGGCCTCAGCGGTGCTCTGGCCTCTGCCGGCGACGCGCTGCCGCCTGCCCACTGCCCCGAGGGGCCACAGCGCGCTTGCTTCCGCCCTTAGGTGACCTTCCAAGCCCCTGACAACGTTTGGCAGCTTGATCAAGGGTCCCTGAGCCCCACTGCTTAGGCCCTGCAAGGCCCTTCTCTGTACATTGAGGAGCTGAGGTCTCCGCACAGGAAAGTATCCTCACCCTGCGATGCAAGAAGGAAGCCTCAGATTGAGGCAACTGAGGCCTGGGACAGCCGCGGGTCCTGAGAGCCCGATGGACCTACTTGGGAAGTTCGGCGTTACCGTTTGCGGATGTGTGACACTCCCCCACTCCTACCCCCACCCACTTAACAGAAGTGAGGATGATTCCAGGCCACCTTGTTGATCCACTTTGTTGTTGGCATTGGCTAGCACGTAGCAGGAACTCAGCAAATCTCAGCTTTTGTTTGTATTTTCTTTCTTTCTTTTTTTTTTTTTTTTTGAGCTGGAGTCTCACTCTGTCGCCCAGGCTGGAGTGCAATGGCGCGATCTCGACTCACCACAACCTCCGCCTCCCGGGTTCAAGCGATTCTCCTGCCTCAGCCTCCTGAGTAGCTGAGACTACAGACGAACGACACCACTCCCAGCTGATTTTTGTATTTTTAGTACAGACGGGATTTCACCACGTTGGCTAGGATGGTCTCAATCTCTTGACCTCGTGATCCGACAGCTTTGGCCTCCCAAAGTTCTGGGATTACAGGCGAGAGCCACCGAACCCAGCCTGTGTTTTCTTTGCAATGCCTTTTCAATGTAGTTCTTGCTCTCCATGGTCAGGGTCACCTCAGCAACTTCCTAACTGGTTTCGCCACATTCCCATCCAACCTCATACAATGACCAGGTGCATTTTTATGGCACACTGTATTCTGCAAGCCATTCCTCTGTGCAAGAAAACTTCATACTCTGTTGTCTTTTGGTTAGACTGGAAAGTCCTTTCACTGATATTTAAAGCAGTCCAGCATAGTCTGGCTCCCATCCTTCCCATAAATATTTTAGGCCTGCCCTGCACCCTGTATTGTGGCACTCGGATTCTTGCCCTCCAGAGCTCTAGTGAGGGGAGATAAATATATCACCCCCTGGCTCTTACGATCCACATCGCAGGGGGGTGAGGCACCCCCCGCGATATGGGGAGTAAGAGCCACCGCCTCTCCCCGCCTGGCTATTACGATCTACGGTGGACTCACAGGCTATTTACGATGTTGTGAGTAATAACATCTCTCCCTCTGGAAATTATGAACTATTTCACAGACGGGTGTGTATTGGTAGTAATATCATCCTCTTCCTCCCTGAATATTAAGAACAGTGTCACAGGAGTGTTTCTACTCCCTGCCATACTGGGTATCATGTCTTCCTCTCCCACGTTGAAGTTAGAAACAGTGTCACTGGGGGCCTGTACACCTTCTGTGATATTTAAAGTAATATCATCCTCTTCCCTCCAGGATCATGGCAACAATATCCCTGGGAGGTGTACACTTTCTGCCATATGTGTAGTAATATCCTCCCCTCCGCCTTGCAATATTATTAAGGACCATCTCACACGGGGGTGTACAACCCTTGCAGTATTGGGAATATTATTATCCTCTTTCCCCCCTGCATATCTGGAAAAATACCAGAGTGAGTGTACACCTCCTGCGATATGGGGATTAATAGCCTCTTCTCCCTTTCTGGATATTAGAAACAATATCACACGGGGATTTACACGTTCTTCGATAGCTGGAGCAATGTCATCCTCTCCTGTTTTGAATGGCAAGAACAATAGCTCAGGGGATGTACACCCCCTGCCATATTGGGAGTAATATTACACTCTCCCCTCCTTGACATTAGGAACAAAATCCCAGCGTGGGTGTACACCTCCTACTACATAGAAAGTCATACTGTCCTCTCCCTTCCTGGATTTTAGGAACAATGTCACAGGGTGGGTGTACACAGCCTGCGATATTGAACATATCATCCTCTCCCCCACCGGATGTTAGGAACAATATCACAGAAGGGTTGTTCACTCTCTGCGATATTGGGAGTAATATCACTTTCGCCTTCCCTGAATATTAGGAGCAATATTCCCGAGTGGATGTACACCCACTGTTAAATTGGGAGTAATGTCATACTCTACCCCCTGGATATTAGGAGCAGTATCACAAAGTGGGTGTACACCCACGGCGAGACTGGGGGTAATATCATGCTCTCCCTCCCCGGATATTAGGAACAACATCACAGGTGGGTGTACACCCCCTGCACTACAAAGAATAATACTATCTTCTCTTCCTTTAGCTCTTGAGAACGATATCACATGGTGGGGGGGGGTACAACCCCTGCACTGTTGGGAGTAATATCGTTCTCTCTTATTCTGGATTGTAGGAAAAACATCACAGGCGGTGTGTACAGCTCCTGTGATATTGAGAGTAGTATCATCCTCTCCCAGCGTGGGTATTAGGAACCACATCACAGGGGGCGTGCACACTTCTTCGATATTGGTAGCAATATCATCCTCTCCTCCCTGGATATAAAAAACTACATGACAGGCGGGGTGGTCACCTTGAATAAAGAAGAGTAATGTCGCTCCCTGGATATTGGGATCCACGGCCGGACACACAAGCGTGTTCTGAATTTGTGAATACTATCATCCCCCTCTAGAGACTGAGAACAATGTCAAGAGCGGGTGTACACCCTCTGCAATATAAGGAGAATATCACCCTCTCCCAGCCCTGGATGTTAGGAACAATATCAAAGAGGTGTTTTGACCCCTGCGTTGTGGGAGATGTACATCCTCTCCCGTGAAGTGGACAGTATCACCCGGTGTACACCCCCTGCGATCTTGGAAATGTATCCTCTTCCCTCCTGGATGTGGGAACTCTATGGCTGGGGGTGCACACTTTCTCTTGATATTGGGAGTAACTATCATCTTCTCCGGCAGGTGTAAGGACAATATCACGGGGGTGGGGAGTGTACACCTTATTGCAATATTGGGAATATTATCCTCTCTGCCCTGCATATTAGAGAGCTCTCACTGGGTAGATTGTTCACCTCCTGCGATATGGGGGAGTAGTATCATCTTCTCCTTCTGGATATCAGGAACAGTATCACACAGGGTGTACACTGCAATATTTCCAGAAGTAATATCAACCTCTAGGCCTTTGAATGTGAAGATCAATATCGGGGTGGATGTACACCCCCTGGCGTATTGGGAGTAATATCAGCCTCTCCCCTCCACGGATATTAGGAACAATATCCCAGGGTGGGTGTGCTCCTCCTGCTCTATGATGGGAGAGGATGATAGTACCCCAATCATTACATGAAGTGGCAGCCTGTCATATAGTCCGTAATACCTAGGTGGGGAGAGGATGATATTACTGCTCGTATCACATGAGTTGTAAAACCCCTTCGATATTTTGTCTACAATCCCGAGGGGAGAGGATGATACTACTCCCGATATTGAAGAAGGTGTACACCCCTCTGTGACATTATTCCCAACATCCACGTTGGGAGATGATGACATTACGCCCAATATTGCAGGGGATGTACACCTACCCTGGGATATTGTTCCTTATGTGGAGAGGGGGAGAGGATGATATTACTCCCAATATTGCAGGGGCTGTACAAACCTCCTGTGATATTGTTCTGAGTATCCTAGGGAAGGGAGGATGATACTACACCCAATATCGCAGCGGGTGGACACCCACCCAGTGATACTGTTCTGAAGGTACTCCACCTCCCCCCACCAGGGATATTGTTCCTCACATCCAGGCGAAGAGAGGATAACATTATGCCCAATATCGCAAGGGGTGTACACACCCTCTGTGATGTTGTTCCTAGTATCCAAAGGTAGAGACGATGACATTACTGGCCATATCGCAGGGGGTGTACACCCTGCTGTGATATTCTTTTTGATATTCGGCAGGGGGAGAGGATAACATTGATCCCAACATCGCAGAAGGTGTACAGACCCCTGTGATATAGTTCCTAAGGTAAAGAGAAAAGAGAATAACATTACGCTCGATATCACAGGGGGTGTAACCCCCCCACCCCCCATATATTGTTCCTAATAGGCAGCGGGGTAGAGGCTGATGTTACTCCCAATATCGCAGAAGGTGCACACACACCTGTGATATAGTTCCGAATATCCAGCGGGAAAGAGGCTGATATTACTCTGGATGTCACAGTGGGTGCACACCCCCGACCCCCCGTGGTATTGTTCCTAATATCCCGGTGCGAAGAGGGTGGTGATATTGCTGACGATATCGAAGGGGGTGGGCAACTCTTCTGTGATGTGCTTCCTGATATCCAGGGGGTGAGTGGATGCTATTACTCCCAATAACGGAGGAAGTGTACACCACCCTGTGATTTCGTCCTTAATAACCACATGGGGAGAGGTGATATCACTCCCAATATAGCAAGGGGTGTACACCCTGCGTGTGATATGAATCGTAAAATCGAGAAGAATGTCATTCACTAATGACATTGCTTCCAAAATACACGGGGTGTACACCTGCTCTGTGATATTGCTGCTATCATCTAAAGGAAGAGATGATGATATTACTCCCAATACGGCAGAAGGTGTACACCCCCCCTTTGATACTGCTCCTCACAACTCGTCGGGGAGAGCATGATAGTACTTGAGATATGACAGTGGCTCTACACCCCATCCGTGATATAGCTCCTAATTTCCAGTAGCTAACATAGGATGTGCCTCCCAACAGAGTAGCGGGTGGACACTCGCCCTGTGACATATCCCCGAATATTCAGGGAAACCAAGGATGACATTACCCCAAATCTCGCAAATCTCTCAAAAAGTGTACACCCATGGTGTGATATGGTCCCTAATATGAGAAGGTGCAGAGGATGCTATTAGTTTTCATATCGCAGGCTTTGACACACACCCTGTGAAATTGTCACCGATACCAGAAAAAAAGAGAATGGTAATAACGGACACAGAACGCAGTGGGGTGAGGCACCCCCAGTGAGGTGGGGAGTAAGAGCCACCCCCTCTCCCCCCCAGCTCTTATGATCCACCTTGCAGGGGGGTGAGGCACCCCCGGCGATATGGGGAGTAAGAGCCACTCCCTCCCCCACACTGGCTCTTTGGGTTGAATCTGGAGTCTACAGTTTCCTAGATTTAACATGATTGTCTAACAACAAATACTCTAGATGAAGTTAATAGACAAATAGCAGACTCTGTAAAGGTATTTACCACATCTAAACGCCACAGAGCATCATTATTAGGTATACACGTGGAATTCCTATAAGCCAATACAAATAAGACTGAAAAAAGTGGGAAAATATTAATAGGTAATTCATAGAAGAGGAAGCTTGAATTCCTGGATAGGACGTAAAGAGATATTGGCCAGCCACAGTGGCTCACGACTATAATCTTGGTGCTTTGGGAGGCCAAGGAAGGAGGATTGTTTGAGGTGGAGAATTCAAACCCAGCCTGGGCAACTTAGCAAGACCATAGTTCATAGTTCTGCAGGCTGAACAAGAAGCATAGCGCCAGCATCTGCTCCTGGTGAGGCCTCAGCAAGCTTACAATCCTGATGGAAGGTGAAGGGGGGGCTGGCGTATCCCATGGTGAGACAGGGAACAGGAGAGGGGAGGAAGCCACAGGCTTTTTTAAACAAGCAGATTTCCTGTGAACTCATACGGCGAGACGTCAATCATGACAGTGAGAACGGCATAAAGTCGTTCAGGAGGGATCAGTCCCCAGGAAGCAAAATGCCTCCCACCGAGTCCAGCCTCCAACAGTGGGGATTACATTGCAACATGAGATTTGGAGGGGACAAATATCCCGATGTATCAGCTGTGTTCCCAGTTCTAGGTTTACATTTCAGAGTACGTTCTTCATCACATTTGGTGGTGGTGTTGCAGGGACAAGTAGGCAGCAACCCAGATACCTATCACGAGGTCAATGGAAAAGACAAAAGTAGGATATTCACATCACGGAGGGCTGGGACTGTGGCTCACGCCTTTAATCTCAGCACTTTGGGAAGCTGAGGTGGGAGGAGCACTGCAGGCCAGGAGTTCAAGACCAGCATGGGCAACAAAATGAAACCTTGTTTCTACCAAGCGAGACTCTGTCTAAAAAAAAAAAAAAATCCAAAAAACAAAGATTCAAAGCTAAACGTGTTTATGTATTTATTTATAGGGGGAGACAGAGTTTCACTGTCACCCAGGCTGGAGTGCAGTAGCACGATCTGTCAGCTCACTGCGACTTCTGCCTCCAGGTTCAAGCAATTCTCGTGCGTCAGACTGCCAAGTAGCTGGAACTACAGGCACACGCCACCATGCCTGGCTAATTTTTTGTATTTTTAGTAGAAACGGAATTTCACCATGTTGGTCAGGCTGGTCTCGAACTCCTGACCTCAGGTGGTCCGCCCGACTTGGCCTCCCAAAGTGCTGGGATTATAGGCATGAGCCACTGCACCCAGCCAGCTTTCAAGATTTATTTTCTTTATCTTTGGTTTCCAACTGTTGGACTATCATGTAGCTAGGTATGACTGTCTTTATTTTTGCCTTTTAATATTTTTTACCATTTATGAAATTTGTTGAACTTCTTACATCTATTCTTTTATCAGAATATATTTTGTTGCCTTGATTTCCTCAGATTTGGCCTGTCAGAGGCACTGCAAGCTGGCTCCTGTGTTCTTGTAACGTCATCTGTTCTTATCAAATATGGAGAACTTTTGGCCTTTTTTTTTTGGAGATGGAGTCTTGCTCTGTTGCCCTGGCTGGAGTGGTACAATGGCATGATCTCGGTTCACTGCAACTTCTGCCTCCTGGGTTCAAGCGATTCTCCTGCCTCAGTCTCCTGAATAGCTGGGATTACAGACAACTGCCACCACACCTGGCTAATTTTTGTATTTTTAGTAGAGATGGGGTTTCACCATTTTGTCCAGGCTGCTCTCGAACTCCTGACCTCAGGTGATCCACCTGCCTCAGCCTCCCAAAGTGTTGGAGTTACAAGCATAAGCCACCACGCCCGGCTACATTTATTTCTTCAAATAGTTTTTTTCTGATCCAATTGCACCCTCTTTTCTTTCTGGGACTCCAGTTACATATATATTAGGTCATTTGATGTTGCTCTAAAAGTCCCTGAGGCCATTTTTCTTGTTTTTAAATTCGTATAAATTTAAGGGGTGTCTGTTCATTTTTCTATAATTTCTCAACATTCTGTTCTTCAGAATGAAAACTTTCTATTGGCCTATTAAGCCATATATAATCTGCTGTAAATCCCATCCAGTGAATTTTTTTATTTCAGCTATTGTAATTTTCAGTTTTAGAACTTCCATTTGGTTATTTTTTGTGGTTTCTATTTCTGTTAACCCATTAAGATTATACTTTTCTTTCTTTCCCTAAATATATTTTCCTTTAATTTTTGCACTTATTTATGCTAGCTCCTTTTTTTTTTTTTTTTTTTTTTGAGGCGGAGTCTCGCTCTGTCGCCCAGGCTGGAGTGCAGTGGCGCGATCTCGGCTCACTGCAAGCTCCGCCTCCCGGGTTCCCGCCATTCTCCTGCCTCAGCCTCCCAAGTAGCTGGGACTACAGGCGCCGCCACCACGACCAGCTAATTTTTTTGTATTTTTAGTAGAGACGGGGTTTCATTGTGTTAGCCAGGATGGTCTCGATCTCCTGACCTCGTGATCCGCCCGTCTCGGCCTCCCAAAGTGCTGGGATTACAGGCTTGAGCCACCGCGCCCGGCCTTATGCTAGCTCCTTTAAACTCGTTTTCTATTTTTTTTTTTTTTTCCGAGACGGAGTCTCGCCCCGTTGCCCAGGCTGGAGTGCAATGGTACGATCTCGGCTCACTGCAACCTCTGCCTCACAGGTTCAAGTGATTCTCCTGCCTCAGCCTCCCGAGTAGCTGGGAACACAGGCACACACCACCATGCCCAGCTAATTTTTTTTTTTTTTTTTTTTTTTTTATCTTTTGTAGGGACAAGGTTTCACCATGTTGGTCAGGCTGGTCTTGAACTCCTGACCTCATGATCCGCCCGCCTGGGCCTCCCAAATTGCTGGAATTACAGGTGTGAGGCACTGCGCCTGGCTTTGTGTGTGTGTGTGTGTGTGAGAGAGAGTGTCTTGTTCTGTCACCCAGGCTGGAGTGCAATGGCACCGTCTTGGCTCACTGCAACCTCTGCCTCCCGGGTTCAAGCCATTCTCCTGCCTCAGCCTCCTGAGTAGCTGGGACTACAGGTGTGTGCTATCACACCTGGCTAATTTTTGTATTTTTAGTAGAGACAGGGTTTCACAATGTTGGCCAGGCTGGTCTCGAACTCCTAATTCTCCTAATTCCTGTCCTCAGGTGATCCGCCCACGTTGGCCTCCCAAAGCACTGGGATTACAGGCGTGAGCTACTGCTCCTGGCCTAAACTCTTTTTCTGATAAGTTTAACATCTAGGCCATCTTGGGTTTAATTTGTATAGACTACTTTTCCCCCAACCTTGACTATGGATTTTATTTTCCTCATTCTTTGTATGTCTAGGAAATTGAAATGTAATACTCGGCAGGACGCAATGGCTCACGCCTGTAATCCCAGCACTTTGGGAGGCCGAGGAGTGCAGATCACCTGAGGTTGGGAGTTCGAGACCAGCCTGATCAACATGGAGAAACCCTGTCTCTACTAAAAACACAAAATTAGCCAGGTGTGGTGGTGCATGCCTGTCATCCCAGCTACTTGGGAGGCTGAGGTAGGAGAATCCCTTGAACCTGGGAGGCAGAGGTTGCAGTGAGCCGAGATCACACCATTGCACTCCAGCCTGCGCAACAAGAGTGAAACTCCGTATCAAATAAATAAATAAATGTAATACTGGACATTACGAACAATACGTTGTGGGAGTCTGGATTGTGTTATCTTCCTCCGAAAAACGTTGATTCCTGTCTTAGTGGGCAGTTCAAATACTTGATACAAACAATCATCTTGGCAGGGCATGGTGGCTCACACCTGTAATCCCAGTACTTTGGGAGGCCAAGGCAGGCAGATCATCTGAGGTCAGGAGTTCAAGATCAGCCTGGGCAACATGGCACAACTTTGTCTCTACTAAAATTGCAAAAATTAGCAGGGCATTGTGGCGTACTCCTATAATTCCAGCTACTTGGGAGGCTGAGGCAGGAGAATCACTTGAACCTGGGAGGTGGAGGTTGCAGTGAGCTGAGATCATGCCACTGCACTCCAGCTTGGACAACACAGTGGAAAAAAAGAAAAGAAAGCAAACCCTTAGGACCAGGTGCGGTGGCTCATGCCTGTTATCCCAGCACTTTGGGAGACCAAGGCACATGGATTGCTTGAGGTCAGGTGTTTGAGACCAGCCTGGCCAACATGATGAAACCCTGTCTGTACTAAAAATACAAAAATCAGCCAGGTGTGGCGACACGTGCCTGTAATCCTAGTTACTCGCAAGGCTGAGGCAGAAGAATCACTTGAACCTGGAAGGCGGAGGTTGCAGTGAGCCGAGATTGTACCACTGCACTCCAGCTTGGGCAACAGAGTAAGACTCTGTCTCAAAAAAAAAAGAAAAAGAAAAAGAAAAGAAAAGAAAAGCAGACCCTTAGGAGGAAGGGCCTCAGTCGACCTCCTTCCACCAATGCTCGGTGGACCCCTTCCATTTGTGTATTAACATTGCAAGCACTGGAATGTTCCAAAAAAACAAAAAAGGATAAGCTATGGTAAACCAGCTGGCAAGCTAAGCTGTGACAGCAACAGAGCCTCTATGACAGCATTTCAGAAGATCTTCGATACTTGTAACAACAGGGTAGACTGCACTAAAAATCAGGCCTAGGTTTTAAGAGTAAGGGCAGCATTGCTTCAAAACCTGAACAAAACTCTGAAGTCAAAGTCAGGCCCTGATGGAAAGTGGGACACTAATACCTAGGATAAAGATATTTGGGTGGATAAACATGAGAATTTTGCATCCTGGATTCTCCTAATTCCCCAGGCTATCAGAAACAGTCTGTTCTTTAGCTGGAAGAGAGACCCTTCAGCTGGCTTGGACCCCTTGCAAGAAGACCTAACCTGAGGCAGATGCCTCACAAATGACTCTCGTCCTTAACATCTACCTCTGCCATCCTTCACTGCCTCCAGGCTCACACGGATAAACCGAGCGAGGTCTCAGCATAGCCCAGGGAGGGAAGTACCTTTCCTGCTCAAAGAGAAAATAGGTTACACACCAAAAGAATTACAGAACTAGGAATAATATGTCCAAACAGAAACCAAAGGAGTGCACCCTCAGGTTGTTGGAGCAGGGGAGTGGAACGTAAGGCTGAATAGATGACAATTACTGACATACTGGCGCTAGCTCATGACTCAGATTCGATCTTTTGGCAAGAACATACCTGGAGCTGGTCCTAATAGCCTGCTGGGGATGGCTCTTTTAAAGCTTGAACACAAGAAACATTTCAACACAGCTTCTAGCAATTAGTATGTGGCTACTGCTCTGCAGAAAGGAAGGACCAAGGCCGGGTGCCTATAATGGGTGCAGGAAACTTAGGCGTGGTTCACAGAGGGTCAGATGATACACTGGCACTAAAACGGACGGTGCTGCACCACAGCTCTCCTCAGGGAGCCCCTAAAAGACGGCACTAAAGGGAAATTCTCCCAGTCAGTGGAGTTGAGAATAGTGTGTTTATTTGTTCATTCACTCTGGATGGAGGGATAAAAGGGCTGAGATTTCACTTCCAGTGTTGAGTGCTTTGTCTGGTTAATCAGGGCCCTGGGGCCGGGTGCAGGGGATCACTTCAGGTCAGGAGGGCAGAACCAGCCTGGCCAACTTGGTGAAACCCATCTCTCTAAACAAATACAAAACTAGCCGGGCGTGGTGGCTCACGCCTGTAGTCCCAGCTACTCAGGAGGCCTGAGGCAGTAGGATCGCTTGAACCCGGGAGGCAGAAGTTGCAGTGAGCTGAGATTGCCCCACTGCACTCCAGCCTGGGTGACAGAGTGAGACTCTGTCTCAAAACAAAAACAAATAAAAAAAATTGGCCAGGTGCAGCGGTTCACACCTGTAATCCCAGCACTTTGGGAGTCCGAGGCGGGCGGATCACAAAGTCAGGAGATGGAGACCAGTCTGGCCAACATAGTGAAACCCTGTCTCTAGTAAAAATACAAAAATTAGCCAGGTATGGTGGCAGGCGCCTGTAGTCCCAGCTACTTGGGAGGCTGAGGCAGGAGAATCATTTGAACCCAGGAGGTGGAGGTTGTGGTGAGCCAAGATCGCGCCACTGCACTCCAGGTTGGGCAACAGAGCAAGGCTGCGTCTCAAAAAAAAAAAAAAAAAAAAAAGTCAGGACCCTGAAATAAAAGATTAGAAGATGGGGATGAGAGGTCTGGGTAAGAAGGAAATGGAGTAAGTGGATAGATTAAAAGCAGTAGGCACAGGTTGAGTGTAGTGGCTCATGCCTGTTATCCCAGCATTTGGAGAGGCCAAGGCAGGAAAATCACTTGAGGTCAGGAGTTCAAGACCAGCTTCGGCAGCACAGCAAAACCCTGTCTCTAAAAAAAGTTAAAATAAAAATAAAAAAAGATTAATTCCCAGGAGGTGGAGCCAAGATCATACCATTGCACTCCAGCCTGGATGACAGAGCAAGACTCCATTAAAAAAAAAAAAAAATTAAATCAAAAAAAAATTTTTTTTGATGAAATAGGCATAAAATGTGTAGACCTTTGTGTCTCATAATGATGTCAACCAGAAGCACTCAGAATCCAGGTAAACAGGTTAACTTCTCCTATGGATGTCAGCCAGACTCTCTCCTTGGCCATCTCAGTGCTTAAACAATGGGTCTGTTAATGGAGAGGCTGTGACAGCATGGGCCCAACATTATGGGTTCCTTCTAACCAAAGGCTGATATGGCTGTTGCCACTGATGAATGGCCAAACTGCCAACAGAAGATACTGATGCTGAATTCTCGGTATTACTCTACCTCTGGAGGGGACCAGCCAGCCAGTGGTGGAAGATTGATTCTATCAGATCTCTTCCTTCCTTGAGTAGGCGGCAATTCATTTTTTTTTTTTTTTTTGAGATGGAGTCTCACTCTGTCGCCCAGGCTGGAGTGCAGTGCCACAATCTCAGCTCACTACAAGCTCCGCCTCCCGGGTTCACGCCATTCTCCTGCCTCAGGCTCCCAAGTAGCTGGGACTACAGGCGCCCGCCACCTCGCCCGGCTAATTTTTTGTGTATTTAGTAGAGACGGGGTTTCACCGTGTTAGCCAGGATGGCAGCAATCCATTCTAACTACTACTAACAACTGTTCTGGAAACAGAGTCATTTCTACCGACAGTGCCTCTGCCAGCACAACTACCTCAGTGCTTACAGGATTCTTAGCTACCAGCCTGAGCAAAGTAGTGAGACCCCATCTCTACAAAAATGTTAAAAATTAGCGAAGTTAGGCCAGCTGCAGTGGCTCACGCCTGTGATCCCAGCACTTTGGGAGGCCAAGGTGGATCACTTGAGGTCAGGAGATCGAGACCAGCCTGGTCAACATGGTGAAACCCCATCTCTACTAAAAATACAAAAACAATCAGCCGGGCATGGTGGCAGGCACTTGTAGTCCCAAGTACTCGGGAGGCTGAGGCAGGAGAATCTCTTGAATCCAGGAGGCAGAGGTTGCAGTGAGCCAAGATCGCGCCACTGTAGTCCAGCCTGGATGACAGAGCAAGACTCCTCTGTGGACACAGAGAGGTAGGTGTGGAGCAGCGGGGCTGTTCCGGAACCTTCCTTCTCTCCCCAGCACCTCATGGCTTCACAACCCAGCTGCCAGTGGAACCCTAGCCCTCAGCTCCCCCACTCCCGCAGGCCCCCAGCTGCCTGCTTCTGGACGTATCTGAGGGGCCCCACTCCCAAGGGGGCGCAGACACGTGTCCTCTGGCAAAGGGGATTTCCTTCAGCATCTGGGGGAGAGGGCAGGAGGGAGGGAGGGACGCCGGGAGCAGGGAGGTCAAGAGCCTCAGGACACCCCAGATACAGCCAGGCCCGCGCCCGAGCAGAGTCCGAGGCCTGGGCAGCGCCATGGGAGTGGGGCAAAGGCGGGCTCCATGGTAACTCCAGCCTTGCTCAGCAGCCCCATTAAAAAGCAAAAAGAGGCCGCGTGAATCCTGACTCTGACTGCTCTATTCAACCAGATACATCCAAAATACAATCACTTCCAGGTCCTCAGTACAGAACCACCGTGAGGGAAAATGCCACCCAGGTTTCCGGCGCCCAGACTCCGAAACTCTGAGGTCCAGGAATTTTCTTCTGGCGTCAGTGCAGTGCAGGCCCCCCAGCCCCACCCCCTCCACCCGGAGTGCCTCTGCCTTGTCCCCCAGACCCACCTGCCAGGACCCAGAGGCCTCCAGGAGGGAGGCGAGGGGCGGGGGTGAGGAAGAGGATGTGGCTGGTGCCCCAGGTGGCCACAGCTGCTGTCCTTCACGCCTCTATCACTCCACATGGCGCACTAACCCCAGGGCCCTGCAAGTCCCAGGCTGTTGGATGTGGTCCGGGCGGGGTGGGAGGGAAGACACTGGCAAAGGCGGGCTGAGAGGATTTCTTTATTCCGCGCATTCAGACCCGACACACTCAGATGCCTTGGGGCCCCGTGAGGGCTAAGCAGGGGGTGTGGTGTCAGCTCCTGGGGAGGCCCCACTCCCTGGGGAGGAAATACACAGCAGGGAGCCGCCCCCAGTCCCCCATGGAGGGACCCATGTTGCTCTAACAGGGACACTGAAGTTGCCTCTAACGCCCTGTGAGAGGGGGCCCAGCCAGGTTGGCTGGAGGAGCCTCTGAGGGGCCCTCAGGTGGGCAGGTGGGGGGCTTCTCGGCTCCGGTGTCCACCGGCCCTTCTAGCCCCGTGCTGGGCCAGGTGTCCTCTGAGGCCCCTGCTGCACTTGCACTTGGTGACCGGCAGGGGCGGGGCAGGGAGGCCACCCCCAAGGCCCCACGTGCTAGGGGAAGCCTGCCTTCCCAGCCCGTGTCCACAGGGCAGCAACTCCACTGCTCTGAGGCTCAGGGACCAAAGCAGGGCTGGGCGTGGGGCTCAGGGCCTTGGTGGTTTTTCTCAGCTCTCGACACCACAGCACGGGGCCCGTCACCCCAGTCCTCTGGGCCCGTGTACCCAAGCCGGATGCAGGCTGGGGAGGGCGCCGGGCTCCTCTGTGGCGCCAGCGCGAGATTGTTCTCCAGGGCGGTCCCAGCCTCCAAACCCTGGCGCTACGAGTCGACGGCTGAGGCCCAGGGACCACAGGCTGTCTGCTCACGGTTGAAAACGAGGCCAAGCCTGTGGCTGAGGGGCCAGGCCAGCTCCCAAGTCTCCAAGACTCCACAGGTGTGGAGACACAGGGGCCCTTCCAGGGCAGGCAGCCCTTGCGGCAGCAGCAGGGTCGAAGGCTCTGTCTCACGCACATGGGCACAGGCACGCGGGTGCCGGCCCTGCCGCTAGCTCCCAAGAGGCTGACAGCCCAGTAGGGCGGTCACACACACACAGCTGATCCCTGGAAATAAAGAAACCTAGACGAGGAGAGCGGAGACTGGGCGTGCGCAAGGAGGTGCCAAGGGAGGAGACCACTGCCCACACAGGGTCAGTCCCGTGAGAGGGTCAGTTCTGTGCCCACCGCCTGCCCGCCCAGCTGCAGGATGCTCGCCATTGCCACTGCTGGGGAGCATGGTTTGGCCCGAGAGACCAGTGACTCCGGGAGGAAGTGTGGAGGGGCCAGGGTGCCAGCACTGGTGCCCACCATGGGCAGGGCTGGGTCTCACGTCTGGGCCAGCGAGAGCTCCTCCAAGCCTCCCTTCCCCAGGCGGTACCTGGCGAGGTCCTTCCTGGTCACCAACCCGACAACCTGCAGGACAAGGCCAGGCCACAGTGGCCCACGGGTCGGCTCCCGCCTGCCTGTGGAGCGCCCTGCCTTGTGTGTGGCTGGGGCAGTGCAGGCTGGGGCCTTGGGGGCTTCAACACAGCCCCCGAGCTGAGCGCAGGGCTGGGGAGGGATGTGGCCATGGGGCATGGGCCGACTCGGTGCTGGGTCCTGTGCCTCAGTGTCCCCTGCCGGGACTGAGAGTAAGCGTGGGCAGGAGAAAGAGGGGAGCCCTGCACGGCACGCCCGCACCCCCACCGCCCCCGCTCACCTGATTGCGGTTGTCCACCACCACCAGGTGCCGCAGGCCCAGGGCCCGGAACAGCTTGAACACCCGGGGAAGCGACGCCTCCTGCAGCAGATGCACAGCCGTCAGTGCCGCCCACACGGCAGGCTCCCTGGGCCCCCACCACGGCGTCCAGGCACGTCCTGAGCCCCCACGCCTATCTGGCCAGCCTGCTCAGCCCCTTGACTTCGGCTCTGCGGCCTGAAGCCTAAAAGCCTGCCAGGCCCCTCCACAGGAGACAAAGTCACCGACTCCTGGCCGCCCCTCCACGAGGCTCTGGACCCCAACCCGCGCTGTTCGGCCCCACCCCCTGCACCCATGCCCTGCACATGCCTGGGGCACCGTGTAGGGGGAGGGGTTCATGAACTCGGAGAGGTCCATGGTGCACTCCCGTTCGTCCTGGGACACGTGGATGGACTGAATGGGCGGGAAGCGCGGGTAGGCATCGCGGAAGTCCTTCAGCCTCAGGCGCCGCTGCACCAGGCCCATATTGGACCGCTCCACAAACACCTGCGGGCGGCAGGGCCCTGCATCAGGCGCCCAGCCAGCACCCCCTGGGGCCCCCACCCACCCGGCAGCCCGGAGCCTGGCACGCACCTTGTGCTTTAGGAGGACGATGAGCTGGGAGCGCAGGATCAGGCCCTGGAGCCGGGCAGGCTGCGAGAGAGGCCTGCGGTCAGGGTGACAGGCCCGAGGGTGGGGGGCTGTGCTGCAATGCCGTGTCGGGCCCCTCTGACCCTGTTCCAGCCAGATGTCCCATCTGGGCATGAGCCCCGTGTCAGCGGCTACCTGCTCACACCAGCCTCGCCATGGCATTCCACGTGCACAATGCCACGGGACCCAAGGGTCAGTGCCAGGGCAGTGGGGCCTGACCACGCACAGCAGAAAGCCAAGGGCCCAGGGACGGTGGCTTTGCTGCAGGGCAGATGCAGCCCCACTGGGTCCCAATAAAAACCAACCCCAAACCTCCAGTGTCCACATCTAAGGGACACACAGCAGCAGCCAAGCTGCGCATCCTGTCAGGGCCTCCTGACAAAGCCACGGCTCTCAGTCCAGCCTGGGTTCGGACCACAGGACCCTGCCAGGCCGCAGCCCCGCCCAGCCTCATCGTCCACACGGCCCCCCACGGCCGCACTCTCAGCTCCCAGCACTCCTAGAATCAACAGTGCACCCAAACATGCAGCTTCCCTGTCCTGCGAACCTCGCCGTGTGCTTCCCACCACTGCACTTGACAGCGGTCACGTGGCGGGACCCGGTCTACGGGGTGCCCGGTACCTGGGTGTCATCGGCGGGACCCGGTCTACGGGGTGGCCGGTACCTGGGTGTCATCGGCATGCTCCACCACGGGGAAGCCGTTGTGATTGGACGCCGTGTCGCTCAGCACGTCCACAATGACGCCGACCTTCTCACGCCGCCTCAGGCAGGTCACTGGCGTGCTCATCACCTCCCTGCCGGAGCAGCCCCGCCACACAGCCCATCATGCGCCACCAACTCCCACGTCACCCCCGCGGGCTGGTGAGGTGTGAAGCCACAGCCCGCGAGCCGTGCACCCTGCCCCCGTGCGACAAGAGGCCACTGGACACCCTCCCCACCCACAGCTGTCGTGGGCGCTGTACCTGGCAGTGAGCGAGTGCGAGGTGACCGGGGCCTCCCAGTGCAGGAAGGGCACACTCTGCAACTGAATGTGCATGTCGTACAGGCCCTGCGGGCGGGGCGCGACACAGGCCTTGAGGAGCCCACACCCACCCCTGGAGCCCCGAGCCTACCCCTAGGAAACCAGAGGCCGCCCTGGAAACCCGAGCCCACCCCCTGGGGACTGGCTGTTTGGAGGCTCACAAGGGCCCCTCCCCCACGGCAGCACCCGCGCGCTCAGGGTGAGGCTTTGAAGCCCCAGGGCACCTCGATGAAGACGTCGCCCACGATCTTGGCGGTCATGAGCACCAGCATGATGGGGAAGCCGTAGGTCACGTTGCTGGTGGCCTCCATCATGATGACCGTCAGGCTCAGGGTCATCCGCACGATCCCGCCTGTGGGGCCATCAGGAACCCAGCACGTCCACCCGCCTGGCTCAGGGTCACGTGGCCACCACCTTCTCTGTGTAGCACCCATACCATCCACCTGCCCCCAGACCCTACCCCGCAAGGACAGCCACGGCCCCCTCCAGACCCTGTGGAGCCCCCCACCCACTGGGCAAGAGCTGGGACCTACCCAGCTGGGCCGCAGCTCCCATCAGGGCGTATTTGCCGGGGTCCGCCCAGATCTGCGGGAGGTGACATGGAGAAGGTGTCAGTGCGGTGGCAGGTTCAAACCCACCAAGACACACAGACGGAGGAGGCCCTGCCTAGACCCCAGCCCAAACCGACCAAGACACACAGACGGAGGAGGCCCTGCCTAGACCCCAGCCCAAACCGACCAAGACACACAGACGGAGGAGGCCCTGCCCAGGCCCAGCAGCCGCATGCCCAAGAAAGAACCCTGTGGCTGGGCACACACACGCAGAGCGACCCAGCACAGCACACCCTGCTGCGGAGGCTGCGCCCTCGGCCTGGACCAGGCGCTCGACACCTGAGGAACAGAGGAGTGGCAGGCATGGAGGGTGCAGAGGGCACGGTCACCACGCAGCAGCCCAGGCCAACTAGGGAGCGCCGCCCAGCATGAGGAGCGAAACTCCAGCACACAGGACATGGAGAGCCCCGCGAACACAAGGCTCGGCCAAGGAATCCAGGTATGGAGGCTGCAGACGGCGACTCCCCGTAGAGGCAACGTCAGGGGCGGCAAAGCCAGAGACCGGAGGACCCCGGTGGCTGCCAGGGCTGGGGGCCAGGGAAAACCGGGCAACCCGGGCAAGGGGCAAAAGGGTTCCAAGCCGGGGATTAGGAACGTCCGAGAGGCGGCAGCGATGGCCGCACTGCCTCATGAATGTGAGAAACGCCGCTGAATTGTCCTCTTTAAAACGATTGAGTTTTTTTTTTTTTGAGACGGAGTCTCGCTCTGCCGCCCAGGCTGGAGTGCAGTGGCCAGATCTCAGCTCACTGCAAGCTCCGCCTCCCGGGTTCATGCCATTCTCCTGCCTCAGCCTCCCGAGTAGCTGGGACTACAGGCGCCCGCCACCTCGCCTGGCTAGGTTTTTATATTTTTTAGTAGAGACGGGGTTTCACCGTGTTCGCCAGGATGGTCTTGATCTCCTGACCTCGTGATCCACCCGTCTCGGCCTCCCAAAGTGCTGGGATTACAGGCTTGAGCCACCGCGCCCGTCCGATTGAGTTTTATGGTATGTGAATCATGTCTCAATTTTAAAAAGCAAAACAAACCAAACCAGATCCTTGTGTGCAGGGAGACGGCAAAGCACGCAGGCCTGGGCAGCCAGAGACGGGCAAAGCACGCAGGCCTGGGCAGCCGGAGACGGGCAAAGCACGCAGGCCTGGGCAGCCGGAGACGGGCAAAGCGCGCACGCCTGGGCAGCCGGAGACGGGCAAAGCGCGCAGGCCTGGGCAGCCGGAGACGGGCAAAGCGCGCAGGCCTGGGCAGCCGGAGGGCGCTTCCTGCCAGGGCCTCTTACAGGTGTTCAGTGTTATTTAAGCGACCGACATGAGAAACAGAAGACATACAAGGGAACCCAGCCCCAGCGGAGGCAGGCAGAGAAGGAAGGCCCGCAGAGGCCAAGGTCTGGCGGGCAGCGGATGCGGCTCTGGCGCCCGGCCTCCCAGAGAGCAGCCCTGGGCGGGCGTCCACCCCATGGAGCCTAGAAACAGCTCTATGGCAGCCCAGAATCACCCATGCTTTTTATCACATTCTCAAAAAGGAGGACATAAGCCTCCACCCCCAACCTTTGCCTGGTTCAGACTCCACACAGGCTGTGCTGCCACAGTACACGTGCTGTCACCACAGCAGGACAACGCTCACGGCCCGTGAACAACGCGAGGCACGATGCTTTTGTCCTGCCCTGGGACCCCTGCTCCGGTCCGCACGGCTGCAAGACCTGGCTCCGCTGCAGGGCCCCACAGCCTCCCCCTCCAGCCCCACTCACCGCCGCCCCCGTGAGGTAGGACAGGGAGATCCCAAAGAGCCGGCCCCAGGCAGCCCCGATGAGCAGGGATGGGATGAAGACCCCAGCAGACACGGTGAGCCCATAGGTCCAGCAGGCCAGGAAGAAGTAGACCAGTGTGAACAGGCCAAGGGTCAAGGGGTTGTAGGAGCCTAGAAAAGAAGAGGGGCTGATGGGACCTCCACATGACTCGCGCCCTCCGCAGGACCGCCCTGCCCCGCTGCCCAGTCTTGGGCCTCACAGTCACCTTCCAGGAGCCCAGCAACCTGAGCTCCCGAGCCCAGTGGTCCCCAGAAGGCTCCCTGTTCTCAACCTCCCTGGGAAGCAGAGAGGCTGCAACGATCCGTGAGACCACAGGGCAAGAGGCTCTGCGAGGCCCTGATGCCAGCAGCAGCAGGAGCCGTGTCCAGGTGGGCAGCCCAGGCACCGGACACACAGTAGAGCCGGGTCTAGACTCCATGGTGGGCACTATGGTGCAGCTCGCAGCCTGGCTCTGGGAAGAGGGTGCCCCCTACAGTCTGGTGTTCCCTTCCTGCAGCAGCTGGCACTGCACTGTGCATGGGTTGGGCGAGGCTGCCAGGGGACACCATCGCAGAGGTGAAAGGCCGGCACTCCAAGGCCACGGGCTACGCTTCCATGAAACCCTTGTGGTCGGGCGAGGCCAAGCCGTGGCCTTGGTGTGGCAGTCACCAGGCTGGGCTTTGTTTTTTTTGAGAGGATCTCATTCTGTCACCCAGGCTGGTATGCAGTCATGTAATCGCAGCTCATTGCGGCCTCAAGCAATCCTCCTGGCCCAGCCTCCCGAGTACCTGGGACTGTGGGCACACGACTGTGGCCGGGTAGTTTTGCTTTTCTGGCAAAGAGAGTCTCGCTAAGTTGCCCAGGCTGGTCTTAACCTCCTAGGCTCAAGCGATTCTCCTGCCTTGGTCTCCTCAAGTGCTGGGATTACAGGAGCGAGTCCCTGCTATCATCCATGCTAGGAATGACCCCCCAGCCCGGGGCTGCGACCTCGGCCCACAGGGGACACTCAGCCAGAAGGCATCGCCCATGCCCGGGTCCCGGGGCCTGCCCGGCGGCACTGCCCACACACACCTGGCGGGTCATGGAAGAGGCTCACCACGCTCTTCTCCGGAGTGTTGAAGAAGGCCGCGGCCATGGAGTTGTACTCGCCATCTGCACAGAAGAGCTGCGGGGTCAGGAGAGAGTGCGTGTTGGGAGGGAGACGGGCCGCTGGGTCGCAGGCACAGACCTGGCGGGGCCGTGAAGAGGCCGTGTACTCTGTGCCTGGCCAACATCGGGGCAAGACCACACGGCCCCGCCATCGGGCGGGCCACGGTCACAGAGGGAAGGAGGACACATCGGGTGGGCCACGGTCACAGAGGGAAGGAGGACACATCGGGTGGGCCACGGTCACAGAGGGAAGGAGGACACATCGGGTGGGCCACGGTCACGGAGGGGAAGGACACACGGCCCAGGCCCAGCAGGGCTCCAGAGCCATGTCCAGCCGTGGGGGTGGGTCAGCAGGACCCTGGGCTGGGGGGCTGGGGGGCTGTCCATCCCTGGAGCTGGGGAAGGTGGGCCCAGGTGCTCACAAGCTCCTAGAAGAGGCTGTCGGTGCCCCAGTGACACAGGCCCAGGCCCAGAGCCTCCCAGGCTCCAGCAACACTGGGGTTCTTGTCCACGGGGCTGGAGCAGAGTGTAGCAAGGCTGGTCAACCCCACAGCCCCCAGCCTCCCACGCCTCTAATGGTTCGCACCTGTCCCGTCAGCTCACCCCGCCCTGCCCACTCCCGGCACGGCACCCACTGCTCTGCTGGGCCTCTAGGCTCTCCCCGTTGTGGATGTTTCACGTTAACGGGGCTACGTCACGTGACCTCATGTGTGGTTCCTCTAAGCACGGTGCTTTCCAGGGCAACCGTGTCACAGTGCAGACACACACACAGACTGTGGTGAACCGTGAGCACCAGGCACAGGCAACCGTGTCACAGTGCAGACGGACACACGGACTGTGGTAAGCCGGGAGCACCAGGCACAGGCCCGGCTGTGGACGGAGGTTTGCATTTCTCCCGGGTTCACATCTACGGTGTCCCCAGGCTTCTGAGACTCGCCCCATGAGGCTGCCATTCTGGGAAGAGGACTGGGGGGAGCCTTTGGCTGCCACACCATCGCCTGTTCCCCTGGCACCTCGGCAGACACCTGGCCTCCTCAGATCTGGGTGGACAGGACTAACCCTCTCTGAGACCTGCCAGCCTGTGCACTTCTGGAACTTGGTGGGGTGGGCAGCTCTCCTCCCGTGGCCTAAGCAAGGCTCCTGGAGGCCGCCCTGTGGCTGCCCTGCCTGCTGGACCCCACCTGGGCCCGGCTTCCCACCTGCAGCGGGTAGGACATGGAGCCCCCCTGCAGGGGCTGGCAGTCCCTCGACGAGTAGATCAGCACAAAGGCGACCGTGGCCGTGACGGCGGCCACCAGCATGGCCTCGACCACCTGCAGGCAGGGCCGGTGGATGTACCTGGAATCAAGAGTCAGGCTGCATGGCAGGCAGGATGGCAGTGCGGCCCCTCGGCAGCTCCCATGGCAACCCAAGTCCCTGATGGAGGACACTGGGGGGGCAGGGGTTTTTTTTTTTTTTGGAGACGGAGTTTTGCTTTTGTTGCCCAGGCTGGAGTGCAATGGCGCGATCTTGGCTCACCACAACCTTCACCTCCCAGGTTCAAGCGACTCTCCTGCCTCAGCCTCCCGAGCAGCTGGGATTACAGGCACCTGGCACCACACCCGGCTAATTTTGTTTATGTATTTTTAGTAGAGACAGGGTTTCTCCATCTTGGTCAGGCTGGTCTGGAACCCCCGACCTCAGGTGATCCGCCTGCCTCGGCCTCCCAAAGTGCTGCTGAGATTATAGGCATGAGGCACCGCGCTGGGCCAGGCCGGTGTTTAATCGTCAATCAGACGCCTGAATGTCCTGGGCTCGTCCTCTTCCCTGGGGTAAAGACTCCTCAGCAGCAACGCCTCCCAACACGTGGGAAGTGGCGCTCCCCGTGCCCCGGCTGCACCCAATAGCATTGAAATTGGCACAGACCAAGAAGGAAGAGGCCGGGAGCAGGACAGCTGGCAGAGCCAGGCGAAGGTTGGGCATGCCTTGCCCAGGCCCAATCCCAGGCAGGGCCTCACTTCCTACCCAGGGGCTGTCCTCCCGGAGCCCTCACGCTCCAGCCTCGGGCCAGTCCGTCCCCTCCAGGCCCCAGGACACATCTCCCCTGAGCAGCTCCACCGGGAAACCATCAGGCAGGAGGCTGCACACACAGCCTTTCTTTCGGCTGTGGCCTCGGAGTGTCAACCCCACGCCACCATGTCCGCTTTCAAAGGGCCTGTGTGACCACACCTGCCAACACGATATGCAACGCGATTTCTCACCTGATTCGAAACATGGTCAGCCAGTAGTTCAAGGCGTTGAACACAGCTCCGAGCACACCGCCTGCAGACAGGGGAAAGGCCAGTCAGCGACACGGGAGGAAAGGGGCAGGCCTCTGCCCTCCAGCTCCCAGATGGCAGCAGAAACTCGAGGGTTTGCCAAGGCAAGAGGACGGCAGGGGGCTAGGGGTCCAGGTAAGATGCTTCCTCCCCATCGTCACACCCTGAGGGCTGGGGGCGCTGTTTCTCAAAGGCTCCGCCTTTCTTCAGGGAAAAGGTGTCGTGCAGAGCAATAAACGCTGGTGGGACCAATTCTACCTCTTAGAGGAAAACCCATCCATCCCTGCAGCCCTGTGGTTTGTGCCAACAGAGAGATAAACAACAGGAAGCCACAGAAGCGAAGCTTTTGGCTCCCCACCCCCAAGCGTGCTGCCCATGGAAAAATCTGAAGAAGCAGGCCCCCAGGTGGCCCTGGCATGAGGGCAGGCTCCAGGGAACCACGGCGTCTAGTCCAGCCGAGCCAGGCCCACAGGCCGTCCCTGCAGAGCTGGGGGCAGCTCTTACCCACCACACCCATGGCGATGAAGACCGGGATCTCGTGGATCGTGTAGGCCATTTTCTGTGCAGAGAGAGGGAGAAGGCACAGGATGTGAGGGAAAAGGCCCACAGCTCCTTTCTGCTGAAACTCAGGACCACCATCGCAAGAGAGCCGTAGCCACAGAGCGCCTTCCCGCCCTTCCATGCAGGCCGCGGAAGTCCACACAAGGGAAACACGCTGGGTGTTTTGAGCAGGCCTGGCCTCTGCCTGGTGTGGCGGCCAGGGAAGCTCTCAGAGACCCTGCCACCCTCAGCACCCGGGGCGGGGAGGGCCCCAGGCACTGGGAACACAGCCCGTGATCCCCCAGTTTCCTGCGCACAGAGCCGTCCTGTCAATGGCACGGGGAGGCTCTCCAGCCCAGGCCCCAGGCTGCCTGAGCCCACCTGCCCCCACAGCGGCTGCTGCACGTGCCCCCAGGCCATGGGAGGCCCCATTCATGCAGCAACTGTGTGACATCCCAGGTGCCCTGCTGGTCACATGGCGCCCTGACCTGAGGGCAGCTTGGGGTGTCTTCCTGCAGCCCCTCAGGGTCCTGGAGCTCGCGCAAGAGCTTGGCTCCACAGCTGTGAGCCAGTTTTCTAAAGGACCAAATCCTCAACCTGGGCCTTAAGCAAACAGGGTCCTGGCCCAGGACGCGAGGTGGGCGAGGTGGGCGATGGGACAGGTACCTCTGAATCAAACCTTCCGAAGTTGATGAGGCCCGGGCTGGACAGGTCCCACATGTTCCCATGGTAAATGCTCAGAACAAAATTCAGAGTGAACGTGGAGATCATGGAAGCAAAGAACTGCGATAGAGAGCAGAAACCAGCGCCCTCAGAGCCGTGCTCCCAGCCCAGGGCCCACGGACCAGCAGGGACCATCACCCCTCCTGTCAGCCGGGGGGCCAGGAGTCTGCAGACCCCGCCCAAGGCAGAAGGGAAGGGGCTGGAGCGAGGGGCGGGCGCACTGTGCCGGGCAAGGAGGGGCTCAGCCCTCTCTGAACTTGCCACTGGAGAGCATGAGGGGAAGGTGGAGCAGGGCTGGGTTCCTGCCTGTTTGATCCCCTACCCGGGAGCCACCTGGGGCTGGCAATGGTGCCCAGGACCAAGGGCGAACTGGGCAGCAAAGGCACGACCGCCGCTTTGGGCAGGGCCAGGGCCTGACAGACCCACAGGGGGTCCAGGTCCAGCCGCAGCTTGATGGGTGGCCCCAGGGCGGACCCCATGGTGGGGACTGAGAGTGCAGCATGCGCCCTGACGGGGAGGCAGCCATCAGCAGGCACTTACGATCCTCCAGGTCAGGAATTGGTTCCAGAAGGATGCACCCTCCTCCAGGCTGAACAGGACCCCACCTGGAAGGCAGGCGGCCGGATCAGGTGCCAGCTGGACACAGGGCACCATGCCCACCACCAACTCCCGCCCCCAGGCTCCAGGAAACCCAGACCATGTCAGAAAGAAGCTACTGGGGTAGGCCCCAGCCACACAGAGAGGAACCCCAAGGGAGGTCCGAGGGCCAGGCCCGAGCACACTGCCAGCCGCTGCTGGCCGCTTCCAAATGCCCCGGCTGTGACTCCGAGCCTCTGCCCACCCTCAGCGGGTACTGGGCCTACAGACAGGAGACCGTTTCTTCCAACACACAGGGTGAGGGCAAAGCTCCAGACCAGGCACAGCCTTCCTCACCCACGGGGGCTCCAAACGCCGCTGACACTCCGGCCGCGGCCCCTGCGGAGACGAAGTCCCGCTTCTCTGTGTCTCTGCGGAAGTACTCGAAGATCTGCAACAGAGACAGACCCAGGGCTGGGGCAGCTTCCTCGAGGGCTCAGCTCTCAGAAAGGCAGAGCGGCCACCAGGACAGGGGCTGCGCAGGGGAAGGGGCTTTCAGGACGACCGAGTCACCAGCTCTGATTCCTGAAGAGCGCCGCGCTGCGGACCACGGCAAGACACAGCAGGGTCGGCACAGCCAGCGGCAGTCCAGGGAAACACAGAGACCCAGCCAGGAGGCTCTGAGCGCCTCCACCTCCACCGAAAACCGCGCGGACGGAAACCCAGCCTTGCTGCTGCTGTCTGTACTGTGGGAACGCTGCCTACCTCTAAATTCACACACGGCCGGGCGTGCTGGCTCACGCCTGTCATCCCAGCACTTTGGGAGGCTGAGGCGGGCGGGTCACCTGAGGCCAGGGAGTTTGAGACCCGTCCGGCCAACATGGTGAAACCCCATCTCTCCTAAAACAACGAAAAACTTAGCCAGGTGTGCTGGCGGGCGTCTGTCATCCCAGCTACTCGGGAGACTGAGGCAGGAGAATCCTCAGATTCTCAGAAAGACTCCATCTCAAAAAAAAAAAAAAAAGAAAGAAAGAAAGAAAAATACATTCACATCCAAATGCAGCTCAATCCCCACCAACGTGGGGACTTCTGGGGGAAATAGTGTTCCAAAGTGTGTCCTGACAAATAAACATCAGGTGGACACACTTGCTTTCAGGTTCTATGCTCCTCTGAGAACTCAGCCGCTTGGAGCCACAGACCCCTCCCACGGGAAACACAAATGCGCGTGTGGCAGGGGACCCAAGGAGGGAAGCAGTGGGCCGTGCGGAGGCCTCGCCGGGCAGGGACTGTGCCCGCTGGCTCTGGGAGCCACCGGCCAGGCTGTCCTCAGAGAGGGCTGGGGCTTCCGGCCAGGGGGTGCTGAGGGAAGACCATCTCCCGGAGTGGCGCCCGTGCCTGTGCCCGTGGCATCTGGAGCCCACCCACACAAGGTGGAGAGAGTAGGACTCACCTTGAAATCTCGTTTCAGTGATGTTGACCTTCCCTGAGAGATCCCAGCGGCGATCACTGAACCCGAGTGGATCATCGGCCCTTCCTGCAGACCAGAAGGACCTGTGCTCAGAGACACAGCTGGCTGTGGCGGCCCTCGCGGGCCCGGTGGCCTCAGGCTCCAGCTGGCGGGGCCACGGGCACTCTGTTACCTTTCCCACGGCCAGGCCCCCGACCACCGACAGGATCACACCGGACACTTTGATCACCAACGTCTGAAACACAGGGAGACGCACGGCCTCTGATGAAAGGGCAGGTGCCGTCTTTGGACCTGAGCCATAAAACAGCACGCACAGCCCCGATCAGGCAGGGTGGCTGGGACATGGGACATCCAGGAAGGGGCTGGCACGCCCAGGGCTGGGTCTCCCATGGCCACAGTGGACGCTAAACAGCAGCCAAGCGGCCCCCACACTCACTGGGGGTCCCGCCCTCTGCGGCCTCGGCATTCAGCAGGGAAGGGGCTCTTTCCTTTCCTTCCTTCCTGAGGCAAAGCTGGGTCGCCCGACCCGTCCTACAGGCGTGTCCTGCCTCGGCCAGCGTGGCCAGCACAGGGGAGGTGTTCCCGCGAGCCCCGCCTAGCGAGGCCCCGAGGCCCCTCATATGCCCCGGCACAGGAAGAGTGGTCACCTGCAGCTCCACGATGGCCCTCCCAGCCGCTCCCCGCCCCCGGGGGCCTCATCCTCTCCACCCGAGGTGGTGTGTAAGGTGTTTATCATCAGCCTCCCCGCCCCAGGCCAGAAGCCACGAGGGCGCAGACCCCAAACGTGAGGGCGCTGAGCGTGTGGGGTGTCGGGGAGGGCTCTATGTTATGTTAAAGACGCTGAGGAAAGCAAACGCAACCCTCAGCCAACAAAAGGTACAGAGCAACATCCCAGAAGGCTCAGGCCAGCCTGGCGTGGGTGACAGGCCGGTCGCCACTCCCAGCTGCTCCAGTAAACCTGGTCTCCCACCACGGGGCAAGGGCACCCCAAGGTCGCCTGGGAGCTTTCACCAGAGGGGACACACTGGCCCCACTCCTTGGCCATGGGGACCAGGCCCCGGAAGCACCCCCAGGGGGTGGCTGCCACACTGCCCACCCCTCCCCAGATGGGACGGGGCTCCGGCAAGTCTCAGGCTAAGGAACGCTGGCAGCACCGACAGAAGCAACCACAGCGGAACTGGGTGGAACCGGGTCAGGGCTCCAGCACCTCCAGAACCAGACGCTCTGATAACACCAAGTGTAAACGAGCATGAGGCAAACCGAGAGCAGGAAACAACGCTACACGCCCACTACGACGACAGCGTCCACGGTCAGTCGCCGCCATGCATTCCGTAGTCACAGACGCACTGCACAGCTGTGGCGGTACACACACCAGACGAGCATCTCGGCACCGCTTACTCGTTTTTAACGTAATTTAATATGCGCACATACCAGCTGTTACCACTTTCAAAAAAAACATGGTGACCCCTTTACACCCAGCCAGCCCACCAGCACACAAGGTGGCCGAGGCCAGTTCTGGAAGCCGGGCAGACAAGAGAGCTGCTCCTGAACCAGCAAAGAGCTGGTGCCTCCCCGCCCAGCCAGGGCCCGCCCCCCCCCCCCAGCCAGGGCCCCCCCCCACCCAGGGCCACCGCACCCTCACCTTGAGCCGCACCACGTGGGGGATCTTCACCCCGTTGAGGAAGCACTTGATCTGGGGGATTCCACTGCCAGCAGCCACCGGCTGAAAAACGGGAAGCACGGCTGAGCGGGTCACGGCCAGGCTGAGATAGACCCAGCCCCACAGGCCCAGGAGCCCCAGGAGCCGGGGAGCTCAGCACACACATCAGGGCCTCAGGGAAGGGGCCTCATGTCGTGCGGGTAGCTGCTCTCACTCTTCCCAGCCCAGGCACAGATCAAGGACGTGGTGGGGGCGGAGGTGGAGATGGAAGGAGGGCGGAGTGAGGAGGCTCCAGGAGGGGCGGAGCGGGGTGACGGTGCCCAGGCCTGTGCTGCTGGGTTAGGAGCAGCACCCGGGGCTCTGGGGGTGAAGAGACCCTGGTGTGTCTGCTCCTCCTGAGGCTGTGAGTCTGGACCGCGTGATTCCAGAAAGTGCCCAGGTTCTCAGCCTACGTGATGGTGGGGGTGGGTGAGCTGCAGAGGTTCCCGCCCATTCGCCAAGCCCCCCAATCCTCCGTGGGGTCCGACACGGCTGGGGCACCTACCTCTATGAAAGCCACGATCACAGAGCCCACCAGCACGAAGGCGGCGTTCAGCGTCGCCCACAGCAACAGGGAGAAGGACAGCCCGCCCTTCTCTGTGAACTTGTCGATATCTGGGGTTCATCAAGGAGGGCTGGCTGCTTCCCCGTCAGGACCAACCACCCTGGACCCCAGCCCTGCCCCATGGCCCAACCTGGCAGACACCACTCTGCTTGGTGGAACCATGACGCTCCCTGGACATCCCAGAGACATCTCACAGCCCAACCATGACAGGGATGCAGCCAGCCTGGCCAGGCCACCTCCACCTGCACTGGAACACGCCGGGCTCAGAACTTCTGCCCGGGACTGAGCCCAGGCCACGCCCCGCCCCCAACCTGCACCCGCCATGCTGGGAAGGATACTGCCCTTGATGACCCTGTACTTGAGGCCGGCCAGGTTCTCCACCACGATGTCGATGAAGCAGGCCACGAGGCCCGTGAGGATGCCGATGAGGGCACAGATGACCCAGCGCTTGATCTCCACCGTCCGGAAGGCCTGCAGGGGTGCGGTCAGGGCAAGGGTCAAGCAGGGCCCCGGCGCAGGTCGCTCTGGCAGCAGCAGGACTGCCCAGACCACCTGCAAGCCCTGGGATTATGAAGGTCCCAGCGTGCACTGTGCGCTGAGTCCCACAAAGGGCAGTTTCTGGCCAACATCCGAAGCACACCCGGGGCCTGAGGGTGACTCAGGGAAGTGGGCGACTTCCCAACAACTTCACCGCCAGTGGTTGCTATGCTGGGCACTGCATCTGGCGGCGGTAGGAGCAGCCTTCTCGGTTACGGTGACCGTGACCCTCCCGTTGTCTCCAGAAACCAAAGGAACCCACTGGCCTCGGAGGCGGGGTCAGAGGACGATGGAGGAGGCGTGTCGCAGACCCAGGCCCAGTCAGCACCAGCGCCTGCACCTTGGGACCCCGCAGGGAGCGGCGTCCAGCTCACCGTGTGGTTGATCCGCCGCTCCTCCTCCAGGAACAGCTGGTTCTCACTGTTGTCATAGTCCAAGCTCTGCAGGCCGGGACAGCAGGGGCAGCACTCAGCACCGACCCGACGCCCCGGGTGCGGGCACAGGAGACAGGGAATGGGTTTGGAGGGGACAGAGGCCAGGTCTCAGGGTCAGGGAGAACAGGAGGACGCCCACCTCATACTTGAGGGACAGGAGCTTCTCGTTGTGTGGGATCTCCTTGGGGAAGGGATGCGGAGGATCCATATCCTGTGGCAGAAAAAGGCAAAGAGAGAAGCATGGTTGACAAGGCCACAAGGAGAGAGGCCCCTCTCAGCTCACACACAAGGCCGTCAGCATCCCAACGCCAAGGACGAGGATACAGTGAGAGAACTGCAGGTGGGGCGTGGGGGCTGACGCCTGTAATCCCAGCGCTTTGAGAGGCCGAAGCAGGCAGATCACCTGCGATCAGGAGTTCGAGACCAGCCTGGACAACAACCTGTCTCTACTAAAAATACAAAAACTAGCTGTGTGTGGTGGCAGGTGCCTGTAATCCCAGCTACTTGGGAGGCTGAGGCAGGAGAATCCCTTGAACCTGGGAGGGGGAGCTTGCAGTGAGCCAAGATTGCACGACTGCACTCCAGCCTGGGTGACAGTGAGACCCTGTCTCAAAAATAAAAGAGAGAGAGAGAGGGAGGGAGGGTATGACGTTGGACCCTTACCTCACACCACATCCAAAAATTAACTCAAAAGGGATGAAACACCTAAAACCGTAAAATTCTTAGGAAAACACGGGTCAGTCGTCATACTCTTGGGTTAGGCAATGGTTTCTTAGATACGACACCAAAAGTACAAGCAACACAAGAAAAAACAGATTAACTGAACTTCAGCAATCCAACCCATGCTGGGTATGAAGCGCATGCGGTCCCAGCTCCTCAGAAGGCTGAGGCGGGACGATTGCTTGAGCCTGAGAGATCAAATCCAGCCTGGGCAACACAGTGAGACCTCATCTCAAAAAAAACAATAATTATTACTTTTTTTTTTTTTTTAGACAGGGTCCTGTCATGCAGGCTGAAGTACAACAGTGTGATCATGGCTCACTGCAGCCTCAACCTCCTGGGTTCAATCAATCTACCTGCCTCAGCATCCTGAGTAGGTGGGACCACAGGCACATACCACCACACCTGGCTAATTTTTGTTTTTTTTTTCTTTTTTCTTTTTTTTTGTAGAGACAGGGTCTCACTATGTTGCCTAGGCTGATCTCGAATTCCTCGGCTCTAGCCATCCTCCAGCCTTGGTTTCCCAAAGTGTTGGGATTACAGGTGTGAACCACCACACCTGACCAGAAAAAAAAAATTTTTTTTTGAGGCAGGGTCTCACTCTGTCACCCAGGCTGAAGTGCAATGGCACCATCTCAGCTCACTGCAACCTCCACCTCCCAAGTAGCTGGGACTACCGGTGCCTATCACCAGGCCCAGCTAACTTTTATATATTTTGTAGAGACAGGGTTTCACCATGTTGGTCAGGCTGGTCTTGAACTCCTGAGCTCAAGCAATCCGTCTGCTTCCCAAACTACTAGGATTACAGGCATGAATCACCTCGCTCGGCCATAGCTTTTTTTTTTTTTTTTTTTTTGAGGCAGTCTGGCTCTATCACCAGGCTGGAGTGCAGTGGCGGGATCTCAGCTCACTGCCAAGCTCCGCCTCCTGGAGTTCACGCCATTCTCCTGCCTCAGCCTCCCAAGTAGCTGGACCCCAGGCAGCCAGCCACCTAGCCCGGCTAATTTTTTTGTATTTTTAGTGGAGACGGGGTTTCACGTGTTGTCCAGCATGGTCTCGATCTCCTGACCTCGTGATCCGCCCATCTCGGCCTCCCAAAGTGCTGGGATTACAGGCTTGAGCCACCGCGCCTGGCCTAACTTTTTTAATTAAAAAAATTTAAGCATCAAAAGACACCACTGAGAAAGTGAACAGAAAACCCGCTGAATGGGAGAAAACTTCTATAAATCATGTACTGGATGAGAGATTTACATCGATATATAAACAACCCCTGCAGCTCATGTACAAACACAACAAACTCAGTTTAAAAAGGGGCATAACCGGCCGGGCGCGGTGGCTCAAGCCTGTAATCCCAGCACTTTGGGAGGCCGAGACGGGCGGATCACGAGGTCAGGAGATCGAGACCATCCTGGCTGACACGGTGAAACCCCGTCTCTACTAAAAAAATATGAAAACTTAGCCGGGCGAGGTGGCGGGCGCCTGTAGTCCCAGCTACTCGGGAGGCTGAGGCAGGAGAATGGCGTAAACCCGGGAGGCGGAGCTTGCAGTGAGCTGAGATCCGGCCACTGCACTCCAGCCTGGGTGACAGAGCGAGACTCCGTCTCAAAAAAAAAATAAAAAAATAAAAAAATAAAAAAAATAAATAAATAAAAAGGGGCATAACCAACACATGTGTGGCCGGCTGGGCACCCACTCCAGCGCCTGAGGCCAAAAGTGACCGATTGCTGAATCTCACATGCTCAATTTTTCCCTTGTCTCCTAACTCCTGCTCCTCCCAAAGCTGACACCAGAGCAAAGGCTCTGAAGTCCAAAAAGGCAGTGCTGAAGGCATCCACGGCCACAAAACACATCTTCCCAAGGCCTTGGGACTCCAAAGGCAGCACAAACACATCAGAAGGGCAGCCCCGGGAGAGGGGCTGCTGGCTGTGCAGGACAGCGTCTGAGCACGGCGCCAGCCTCCGGGGCGACTGCAGCAGCAGAGCTCAAAGGGACGCAAGGCTAAAGAACACCCGGACAGGTGGACTGAGACGCCTCAGCCTCTGACGTGGCCCAGGGCAGAGCTGGATGGGGCCTGATGGGCAGGAGGAGGGTGCCTAGTGTGTCGCCAACATCAGGATCATCTCAACAGAAGTTCCACTGGCTAATCTAAACGCACGTGCACAGGATCCGCACAGACATCTCCCCAGAGATGATGAGCGGATGAGCGAATGGCTCCCAGCACCGGAGGACTCCCAGCCTCACCGGTGGCTGAGGCACAAACCAAGGCCGGCGGGAGATGCCCCCGAGGGGAAGGATGCTGCTGAGCTCAGGACTCCCGGGGCAGCCACTGGCACGGGAACATCTAAACCCTGCCCTCTGAAGTCAGAGAGCGTCCAGCCCCCTCTCACTCTCCTGGCACTCCTCACTGCTCCCCCAAGATCCCTGTCCTTGCCCTGTCCCAAAGCCAGGTCCAGCCCCCTCGCTGCCCATGCTGCCATTGCCGTCCTGACTGGCTTCCTGGCCCCGCACAGCCCGTTCACCCCTGTCCAGGTCCCTGGCGCCCTGCACTCCTCCGTCTCAGAGCACTTCCGCCTGGCTGCTGGTCCAGCTGCCTCTGCTCACTCGGCCTCGGGGGCTGCGTCCCCCCGGGGAAGTCTTCCCTGAGCCCCGGCTCTGGGTCCCACTATCTCCCTGCCACTCGGCCCCTGCCCATCCCGGTCACCCTCTGCTAAGATGCAGCTCCGCGGGAGGACAGGGAGCACCCCCAACTCACCGGGTCCAAAAGCTCATCATCCAGCTCCACGTTGCTCATCTGTCCGATTCGGAAAAGCGCAGCACGTGGTGACTAAAAGCAGAAGAGAAATCATGAGGACGCTCAGGCGTCACACGCTCTGCACCGTGGATTCTCACTCCCACCGCCGCAGCCCGGCCTCACCTGACCCTGCCCGGGAGCTCAGGAACGGGCCAGGCCAGGCCTGCCTGCTGGGTGGGGGCAGCAGGGCTAGGGTGGGCCTCCCTGGGCGCTGGAAGCAGGACTGCTCCGGCTGCCCCTCGGCCTGCCAACGAGAAGCCCAGCCCCTGAGCCCAGGGAGTGAGCTCCCTGCTTTAGACTGAAGGCGAGGCACCTGCCACCCACCAGGAAAGAAGGGCTGGAGAACACGCTGCCACCGACGCAGTGCCCGCCACAGCGCCCAGGTCATCCCGCCCAGCCCTGCTCCCGAGGCCCTGCTCAGCCTCCTGCCACCTCCAGAGTCACCTCCACTGTGGCCTCTCTGAGTCCTGAGACACAAACGGCTCCCCAGTGTTCACGCTGCCCTCACCACAGGACACCCAGCTGTCAGGTAGAGCTGGGCGGGCTCTCGGCCACCTAAGGCTTTGTGGCCGCCCCAGCTCAGGGCAGGGGCAGGGCAGCGGGCCCTGGGTGGCGTGGTGCACATGTGACCTACAGAGCTCCCGCCCGTCTCCGGCACCTCGCTAGAGCCAAGGCGCTGAGGCCAGGCTAGGGGGAGCCAAGACCTCAGCCTCCTTTCCTCAAAAAGATCCTTGGGAGACAACTCCGATTTCCCCTATCTCCTGAATCTTTACCCACATCTGGGGGTGCGAAGGGAAGAAGGGCCGCCTCCCAGGTGGAGGGGCCCATGCCCAGGGCACCCGCTATCTGCATCAGAGAGCCCCTGCGCCTGTCAGGAACGTGTCGGCAGAGGCGTCCAATGGCTGGCACCGGCCGCGGGAAGACCACCGAGGCTGCCACCCGCCTTCCCTGGGAGCAGCCCTCCTGGTCCCCAACGCCGTCCCCTCCTCATCCCCCACCTCTCCCTCCACTTTCCCTGGGCTCAACCTCCCACACCAGGTTTCAGCAGGGCCTGTAAGTGCTTCTTGGTGATAGAATTGCACGTGATGACGTCAAGAGCCCACTGGGCCGAGGTGGGGACAGGGAGATGCATAGGAACGGCCTGCACTGGGGCCCGATTCTCCTTCAACCTACACCTGCCCACAGGGATCACGATTACCACACACAGGTAGGGACACGGACGCAGAGAAAGAAGGTCTGGGATCTGAGGTCACTGCAAGCCAGGGGTGGGGGTCCTGCTTTCTCTGGAGTGCTCACCCCTGAAAAGACGGGCTCCCCAAACCGCCATCCCCAAAACTGCCTTCAGAACTGGACCTTCCCAGTGGGGTGCAGTGACTCACGCCTGTAATCCCAGCACTTTGGGAGGCCGAGGCGGGCAGATCACTTCATGCCAGGAGTTCGAGACCAGCCTGGCCAACATGGGGAAACCCCATCTCTACTAAAAATACAAAAATTAGCCAGGCTACTTGGGAGACTGAGGCTGGAGAATTGCTTAAAGCCGGGAGGTGGAGTCTGTAGTGAGCCGAGATCGCGCCACTGCACTCCAGCCTAGGTAACAGCAAGACTGTCTCAAAAAAAAAAAAAAAAAAAAAAAAAGAACGTGAACCTGACCTTCCAGCCCACTGCCCTCCAGGGACCCCTTCCTCAACCATCGTCCTGTTCCCAGCCCCCATCGCCCTTGGTGTGCACCCCCCTGCCATGTTGATGACCCAGTGAGTGGCCCTGGGTGGGGGGGGACCTGGGCACGTGCCACTGGCCCTTGGCAGACACCAGTCAGGGCATCCTCCTCTCCCCAGGCAAAGACAACCCCCAGGCCATCACCATCAGAAGCCAGGAGCAGAGACCAGAGGGACAGATAGACCCGCAGGTGTCTGCCATGGCACCTCCACGCCCAGGGGAGAGTGTGGGAGGGGCTGGAGTGCACTGGTCCTGCTGGACAGAGGCCTGAGTCCCAGGGCACCCGCCCCTCCTCTGCCCCCAGCCTCGCCACACACCAGTGGCTCTCCCTGAGCCCCCAGTCACAGGTGAAACTCAGCTTAAGTCTCCTGCCACACAGGCTGACAGGGCGGGAGGAGGAAGGTGCCACGGTCCAGGCATGATGGAAACGGTGGCCTGGCTGGCTGCCCCTCCCTCCCGCTCACGCTCACACCAAAGCCCCCAGACTCCAGGTCTCTCAGAACACAGCCCTGTGGCTGGCACTGGGTCTCTGACCCCCAGATCCAGGTGGACAGGTGCCCTGCTGCCCCAGAGACCATGGAAGCCAAAAGACCCATTTCACCATCAGGAGGGGACCCCACGTCCAAATGGGTACCCCATGGGACACACCCTGCCCACAGGGCCACTCTCCCCATCACTCAAGACGTCTCTCCAAACGCCACTCAAGGCCTGCTGGGCTTCTCAGGCTCTTCCTTGCTGGAAATAATGGATCATTCTGGCCAGACGTGGTGGTTCATGCCTGTAATACCAGCACTTCGGGAGGCAGAGGCAGGAGGATGGCTTGAGCCCAGGAGTTTTGTTTTTTTTTTTTTTTGAGACGGAGTCTTGCTCTGTCGCCCAGGCTGGAGTGCGGTGGCGCGATCTCGGCTCACTGCAAGCTCCGCCTCCCGGGTTCTCGCCATTCTCCTGCCTCAGCCTCCCGAGCAGCTGGGACTACAGGCGCCGCCACTACGCCCGGCTAGTTTTTTGTATTTTTAGTAGAGACGGGGTTTCACTGTGTTAGCCAGGATGGTCTCGATCTCCTGACCTCGTGATCCGCCCGTCTCGGCCTCCCAAAGTGCTGGGATTACAGGCGTGAGCCACCACGCCCGGCGAGCCCAGGAGTTTAAAGCCGACCTGAACAACACAGTGAGGCCCTGACTCTACACAAAACAAAATTAGCAAAGTACGGTGGTGTGCACCTGTGGTCCAAACCACTCAGGAGGCTGAGGCAAGAGAATTGTTTGAGCCTGGGAAGTCGAGGCTACAGTGCGCTCCAGCCTGGGCGACACAGCAAGACCCTATCTCTAAAATTTAAAAAAAAAAGGCCAGGCGTGGTGGCTCACACCTGTAGTCCCAGCACTCTGGGAGGCCGAGACAGGCGGATCACCTGAGATCGGGAGTTCAAGACCAGCCTGACCAATATGGAGAAACCCTGTCTCTACTAAAAATACAAAATTAACCGGGTGTGGTGGTGCATGCCTGTAATCCCAGCTACTAGGGAGGCTGAGGCAGGAGAATTGCTTGAACCCGGGAGGCGGAGGTTGCAGTGAGCCGAGATCACACTATTGCACTCCAGCCTGGGCAACAAGAGTGAAACTCCGTCTGAAAAAAAATAAACTAAAAAAATAAAAATAAAATAAAATTAAATTAAATTAAATTTTAAAAAACCCAAACAAAACGAAACAGCCATAGTCACGCATCCTGGGCACCAGGCCTGGAAGGCCTTGAGGTGAGCCACCGTCTACACTGCAACAGCACCGTCCCACAGCGGCAGGCAGAGCTGGCTGTGAATGTGGTCAGGCCAAGCTGCAGTACGTGACCAGCAGGCCACTCCCACTGCTGCCGCCCTGGCAGATTCGAGAGGGGTGAAGGGTGAGGGGATCCCCCCCGCAGGGCATCAGCCGCCCCTGCCCGGAGTGAAAGGATGGGGCCCTGGCGCCTTCCCTTCCCAGCATCTCTTTCCTTAACTGCCAGGGCTTTGAGAAGGTACCTTTCGTAATGGAAAAACATGACGCTTACTTCACATTTAGTGATGCATTTTGTGCAGTTACTTTCTTTTTTAAATGCAAGCTCTTATAAATTAAACACTAGATGCTGTTCCTCAAACTCCCGCCACACACGGCAATCTGCACAGTCCCAAGAGCCGGACACTAACTGAAAACAGCCAGGCTCAGGAACACGTGAGCCAACACCCCCAAGAGGCGGAACTCGGGCCGGCGGGGAGGCCAGGTCGCCAGGGTTGGGGTGGGTGGGACTAGAAACAGGGGTCTGAGAATGGCCTGCACCCCCTTCCTGGCGCTTATGCGGATCTACAGGCCTTGTACCAATGACACTCTCTCGGTTTTGGTGCCATGCTGTTACGGAGAGGAAAACGTTGGGGGAAACTCGGTGAAGGGTACACAAGCTCCCTGTGCTACCTTCGCAGCTTCCTGTGAATCCAGAGTAATTTAAATGTCAAAAAACGGCCGGGCGCAGTGGCTGATGCCTGTGATCCCAACACTTTGAGAGGCTGAGGCGGGCAGATCACCTAAGGTCAGGAGTTCAAGACCAGCCTGGCCAACATGAAGAAACCCCATCTCTACTTTAAAAAAAAAAAAAATTAGCCGGACATGGTGGGTGCACACCTGTGATCCCAGCTACTCAGGAGGCTGAGGCAGGAGAACTGCTTGAACCTGGGAGGTGGAGGCTGCAGTGAGCCGAGATCATGCCACTGTATTCCAGCCTGGGCAACAGAGTGAGACTCTGTCTCAAATAAATAAATACATAAAAGTCAAAATAATGTATAGACAAGGGGAACAACATCAAACTTTTAAACTCCTGGTTTTTGGTTTTTTGTTTTTGAGACGGAGTCTCGCTCTGTTGCCCGGGCTGGAGTGCAATGGTGCGATCTCAGCTCACTGTAAGCTCCACCTCCCAGGTTCACACCATTCTCCTGCCTCAGCCTCCCAAGAAGCTGGGAGTACAGGCACCCGCCACTACGCCTGGCTAATTTTTTTTTTGTATTTTTTAGTGGAGACGGGGTTTCATTGTGTTAGCCAGGATGGTCTCCATCTCCTGACCTTGTGATCCGCCCACCTCAGCCTCCCAAAGTGTTGGGATTACAGGCGGAAGCCACCGTGTCCGGCCAAACTTTAAAACTTCTACACATCAAAGAAAACAACAGAGCAAAACATAACCTATGAAATTAGAAAATATTTGCAAACTGATAAGGAATTAATATCTCATAAGCGATTAACATTCAGAATACATAAAAAACTCAGGATCAGGTGAGGTGGCTCATGCCTATAATCCCAGCACTGTGGGAGGCCAAGGTAGCTGGATCACTTGAGGTCAGGAGTTCAAGACCAGCCTGGCCAACATGGTGAAACCCCATCTCTCCTAAAAATACAAAAATGAGCCATGCGTGGTGGCAGGCACCTGTAATCCCAGCTACTTGGGAGGCTGAGGCAGGAGGACCACTTGAACCCAAGAGGCAGAGGTCGCAGTGAGCTGAGATCACACCACTGCACTCCAGCCTGGGCGACAAAGGGAGACTCCGTCAAAAAACAAAAACAAACAAACCAAAAACCAAAAACCAACATAAAAACGCAGTGTCTGAAAGTCCCATCTGTACACCATGTTCACAGCGGCACCGTTCACAATGACCAAAAGGCGGAAGCACCCGGTGTCCGCCGATGGATGAGTGGATCAAGGAAATGCAGCCTCTCCCTGCTGGAATAATTCAGCCATAAAGGGGAATGACGCACCGACTTGTGCTGCAGCGCGACAGGCCAGAGGACATTATGCTCCGTGAAACAAGCCAGTCAGAAAAAGACAGCTCCCGCAGGGGTCCACTAGCATGAGGTCCCTGGAGCCGCGAGGTCCGCGGAGGCACACAGCACCGTGGGGGCTGGGCGGCAGGAGGAAGGGAGAGCACTGAATGGGTGCGGTTTCAGTTCAGCAAGGGGTGGTTGCGTAACACTACGAGCATGCTCAACCCTACCGACTGCACTCACAGATGATTAAACGGTCATTTAGAAAATACTGTTTAGAGACAAGGTCTTGCTATGTTGTCCAGGCGGTCTCAAACTTCTGGGCTCAAGCGCTCTTTCCGCCTTGGCCTCTCAAGTAGCTGGTGTGAGAGGCGTGCACCACCATGCCTGGCTTAAAATGGTAAATTTATGGCATGTGCTTTTTTTTTTTTTTTTACCACAATTAAAAAAAAACATTAAAGCAATATTAAAGACCATTTGCTGCTCTGCTCGGCCTGCGCTGCGTCTAACATTCAGCAGGCCTCTGCCAGGACCAGGCTAGACGCTAGGCACAGAGGATCCAGCAGCTGCCCCGCGGGGGTGGGGGTTACAGTCAAAGGAAACGAGGTGACACACAAAGGCCACAGAGACCAAGGGGAGGCCTTGGCTGTACACGTGCTGTCCCCATGGCATTGAGGCACAGACCTAAAGCAAGACAGACACAGAGCAGCAATGCTGGCGGGCAGGGAGGGGCAGGGGCAGCAGGGGACCCTCCCAGGCAGGCAGAGCACTTCCTGGAGGCCGGAAAAGAACCAAGGGGCGCTTCCTCAGGTAGAACAGAGCTCAAGGGGCCACTGGGGACGACCCCAGACCCTCCCCCACGGCCTCACTGCGCCCACAGCTCGCTCTCAGGCTGTGGTCTTTGGCTCCAGGTTCCCAGGCACGACACACTCCCACACCAACCCAGACCCCTGCCCTGCCAGGGTCTTAGGTGGAGCGTCCCAACATGAGTTCCCAGTAATGTCCTACAAATACCCACCTCCCCTCACCGTCCCCAACACCCAAGTGTTCCTGGCTCCAGCTGCTTTCCCTCTCTCAGTTCTCAAGGAGTTCTGCTTCCTGTCGCCCACACACCGCCAGGGCTTGCTGACCTCACCCTCGCCCTGTCCCACCACCACCAGATGAGCAGTGACTGGCTCGGTCTATTCACCACCACGCCACACGAAGCAAGACAGGCCTGAGAACAGGAACAGCAACCCACAGGCAGCTCTGAAGGGCCTGGGCTTTCAGCTGGTGCCCAGCCTCCAACAAGCCACTCCACAGTCTGCCCTGCCCAGGGCAGCCACCTCATAGTGTTTGGCCAGCTGTGCCCACACTGAGGTGGCAATGACGCCACCAACCAACCTGAAAATCCTGCAACAAACCCCAAAGAGCCTGGAGGCAGCTAGGGCCAGTTCTCACGTTCACTGGAACAGTCCTGTCAGCAGGCGATGGCCTGGGTTGATATTTTAGCTCAGAACAGCCCTGGAGGCCTTGAACCCAAGGGCAGCTTACAGAACCCCATCTGCGGCCACACCGGGGTGTGCCTGAGCCTATGAACTGTGCCCACCAGTCAGAGCAGACCCACCCCTACAAAAACAGCACCAAGAAACCCAGTAGCTGCTCAAGAAGTTGGGCAGCAAAGTCACATCCAACACGAATCCCTCGTGTTGCTGGTTTTAACACGACCGGGCACAACTCACATTTCTTCAGAGCGTGGTTTGCGACAGGTGCTGTGCTCAGCGCTGTGCGTTAACGTTTTTGCTGACGGAAAAACCAGGCAGAGGGAGGCTACAGGCCTTGCAGGAGACCCTTGACGAGTCCGGTGCTAAGTGCACGAAGGCCTCCGAGGATGCCTGGCCTAAGAGGTGGCGCCTCAGCCTCTAGACTCCACCTCTCCAGTCTGTCTCCCTGCAGGGAAAGGCTGGGGATCCTTCAGGCATGGGGTCCTAGCTTTCCACGGGCTCCCCGAGAGATGAGCCAAATTCAAAGCCTGCTCATGTGCACAGCAGGGCTGACCTCCACGCTCCACAGCGCATCCCACACACACACTCCCTCTGTCCTTCCCCACCCGTCCGTCTGCCTGAGGATCTTGTGCTCTTCAAGTCCCAGCCTTGTGACTGTTCCTGCCCCAGGGGCCCTGCAGACCATTCGCACAGGGCACTGGGCCTGTCTCCGGCAGGAAGGAAGCAGCTTCATGCGCCTGTGTCCTAGGCAGCCACAGAGCAAGTGCACAATAGACTACTCTTTTTAACTGCTTATAAGCAGGGGATCCACGGTTATTAAATGCAAACAAATAAATAAGCTTACAAGGACTTTTAAGGGAATATTTCTTCTTTCTTTTTTTTTTGGGACAGAGTTTCGCTCGTTGCCCTGGCTGGAGTGCAATGGCGCAATCTTGGCTCACTGCAACCTCTGCCTCCCGGGTTCAAGCAATTCTCCTGTCTCAGCCTCCCAAATAGCTAGGATTACAGGCGCTTGCCACCACACTCAGCTAATTTTTGTATTTTTAGTAGAGATGGGGTTTCACTATGTTGTCTAGGCTCGTCTAGAACTCCTGACCTCAGGCGATCCACCCGCCTCGGCCTCCCAAAGCGCTGGGATTACAGGTGTGAGCCACTGCGCCCGGCCAGGAAAACTTTCTAAGGTTAAGAGATCAACAGATTATTTCCCAAAAAAATCAACTCTTCTATTTGCAAAGACAAACAGGAAACCCGAAGCACATTCAGTCCCAAAAGAAACTCAAATTCAACCTCCATCAAGGCTCCCACTCTTTACCTGTCAGCCCTTAAAGTTGGTTTATTCCTTCTACCTTGTGAACTTCAGATTTAATTAAAAAAATTTTTTTTTTAAATTTTTTGAGATAGGTTATCAAACTCCAGCCTGTGCAAAAGAGTGAGAACCTGTCTCAAAAAAATAGCAGCTCACTGCAGCTTCGACCTCCTGGGCTCACATGACTCTTCCGCCTCAGCCTCCTGAGTGAGTAGCTGGGACTACAGATGCATATCACCATCCCTGCCTAATTTTGCTTTTTTTAAGAGACAGGGTTTCACTATTTTGCCCAGGCTGGTCTTGAACTTCTGGGCTCAAGTGATCCTCCCCTACCTTGGCCGCCCAAAGTGCTAGGATAACAGGCATGAGCCATCACTCCCAGCCTTAGCTTCTTTTAAAACAGAAACACACATACACAGGCATACACACAAATAACTAACCACCCAGGGCCCCACCACTTCAAATTAACCCCTTCAGATCACTTTTCATCCAAACTATAGCACGGAGAGCAGGAGAGCCCACTTCAAAGGGAGCTGAGCCGCTGCTTCTTATCAGCAAAAGGCAGACTTCGACCTTCTTTGTCTGGTGCATTTCTAAGGAATTGGGAAAACCTAAATATAGGTTCTATGGAAACAACCAGATTTTCGTGTCCTTCCTAATCTTTTTTTTTTGGGCGGGGGGGGACGGAATCTCGCTCTGTCACCCAGGCTGGAGAACAGCGGCAAGACCCTGGCTCACTGCAACCTCTGTCTTCTGCGATCTCGGCTCACTGCAAGCTCCGCCTCCCGGGTTCACGCCATTCTCCTGCCTCAGCCTCCGGAGTAGCTGGGATTACAGGTGCCCGCCACCACGCCCGGCTAATTTTCTGTATTTTTAGTAGAGACGGGATTTCATCGTGTTAGCAAGGATGGTTTCGATCTCCTGACCTCGTGATTCGCCTGCCTCGGCCTCCCAAAGTGCTGGGATTACAGAAGTGAGCCACCCGGCCCGGCCGTCCTTCCTAATCTTTAAGCACAAGACAAAGGACTAGACAAGAGAAAATGTAAATAACTGCAAAGTAGATTAAGACTGATCAACAAAACGGTTAACTCAAAAGTAACACAATACGGTCAGGCGCACTGGCTCACGCCGGCAACATCAGCACTTTGAGAGGCCAAGGTCGGGAGATCACCTGAGGTCGGCGGTTCGAGGCCAGCCTGACCAACATGGAGAAACCCTGTCTTTACTGAAAATATAAAATTAGCAGGGCGTGGTGGCGCACGCCTGTAATTCTAGCTATTCGGGAGGCTGGGGCAGGAGAGTCACTTAAACCCGGGAGGTAGGGGTTGCGGTGAACCGAGATCGCTCCATTGCACTCCTGCCTGGGCAACGAGAGCGAAACTCCGTCTCAAAAAAAAAAAAAAAAAAAAAAAAAAAAAATTAAGATAATACAGAGACAGGGAAACAAATGTAACCGAAACGGTTCTCCAGACCTTAACCCTGCTCAGACGCAAGCTGCAGGGTGACATGCGGAACGCATTCCAACCTCTGACTTGCTGCTTATTGTGTGTGCCTGCACATTCCAAATTCAACTCGGTGCTAAGGGAGACTGAGTACAGATGCTCCTCGCTCCCAAGATCACCTGAAAGTTGGGACCGATCCCCACACAGAAAGATGGCAGATACAGGCGCTCAGTCATTCTCACTTGAAAGAGAACCGGCTGCAATCTTAACCGTTCCCATCTCCCGGGGGCTCAAAAAGCAAGCAAATAAAATTAGTTGCTCCTGTAGGATGACAATTTTTAAAAATCACCCGAACAGACAGCCACTTGCACCCCCTTAGGGCCACTCTGGGGGACGCCGGAGGGAACGAACGTGCGCCACGGCTGCCCCGGCGCCCCTCAGCGCCCCACATTCCGCGGGCTCCGGCGAGCTCCGCCTGCTCCCCCGGCCCTCCCGGCCACCGCGCCCGGCGCTGCCTCCGAAGACTCCAGACCCCAGGCGCCCCCGCCAACCGGCCCCGCCGAGGAGCCCCGGGGCGCGTTCCCGAGTCCACCGCGCCTCTGCCGCCTCCAGGACCGCGACACGCGGCGCCGCCAGAAGGCTCACGAGGGCGCGGGGTGCGGGGCGCACGGGGGCTCAGTTTCCCCGCCTGCGCCCTGCCCGGCCTCACCTGGCGCGCGGCCCCGGGCCCAGCCCCGTTCAGCAGCTGCGTCCCCCCGCCGGGCCGCGCCGTCCTCCGCAGCAGCGGCGCCGCCTCCTCGTCGTCCCGGTCCCGGCCGGACCACGACACCTTCTTAGAGACGTTGGCCATGGCCCGCCGCGGACCGACACCGGCCGGGAAGCGCCGGCCGCCCCCGTGTTTGTTCTCGTGACCCGCGCCGGCGGCCACCTGACAGGCGATGGCAGCCACGTGACGCGCGACGGGACCACGTGATGAGCGACGGCGACCACGTGACCTGCGACGGCAACCGCCGAGGCCCGGGCGCGCGGGGGTTCCTGGGAGCCGCGCTCCCGGCGGGTCGTGGCGCCGCCCGCGCGAGAGAATTGCCTTGACCCCGAGGACGGCGTTCTGCCCACGCGACTGCAAAGGCGGCCCCGTTGGGCTGAGCGCCGAGTGCTTGGGAAGCGAATGGCCGCTCCCGGGACCCAGGGCCCGGGAATCGGGGCGAGGGAGGCGCCCGGGGGCTGAGGGCAGGAGCCGGCTGGAGGGGCTGCCCCAGTCCCGGTCTCCCGCGCCGATCGTGACGGAGCCGCGGTGGGGAGGGGAGGAGGGAGGCAGGGGCGAGGGCAGGCCCTTCCTTGCCGTAGGTGGCCGCTAAAGATGTGAAGGATGAAATTAGAAGTCCCCCGGTATGCATCCGCCCTTGCCGTAGGGACTCGGGCGAGGATTAGAGCGGAGGCTTCCTCCAGGCAGCCCCAGAGGGTCCTCCCGCCTAATGAGAAAACAGAAGGCGAGTGGTCTCTGACGATCAGACCCCAGAGACGGTACCGGAGGGTCGCCTCTGGAAACTGCCGGCTACTGCGCGGATAGCTGGGAATTAGCCAAATAACGCCGCCCGGACCCTGTACCCGCCCCAGTACCCAGCCCATCACTGATCAATGGTATTTCCATAAACCGAAGAGAATTGACGACGTTACATCAGCCCACACCCTGTCCCCACCTTTTGGATCATTTATGTATTTGTTTCAGACAGGGTCCCGCTCTGTCGCCCAGGCTAGTGTGGTGGTACGGTCACAGCTCAATGCAGCCTTGACCTCCTGGACTCAAGCCATCCTCCTGCCTCAGCGTCCGGAGTGACAGGGACCACAGGCCTGCGCCACCGCACCCGGCTAATTTTTGTTGTGGAGGTCACAGTGTGTTGGCCAGGTTGTTCTTAAACTTCTGACCTCAAATGATCCTTTCACCTGAGCCTCTAGAGTAGTTAAACTCTTTAAATCATATTTTGTGCCTCATCCTCTTCCTTTTAAAAGTTGATATTATTTTTAGTTTTTAGTTTTTGAGACACGGTCTCACTTTGTCACCCAGGCTGAAGTACAATGACAAGATCATAGCTCACTGTAGCCTTGACCTCTTAGGTTCGAGGGATCCTCCTGCCTCAGCCTCCCGAGTAGCTAGGACTATATGTATGAGCCACCATGCCTGGCCAAGGTCGGCATTTTTTTTTTTTTTTTTTTTTTTTAATGAGACAGAGTTTGACTCTTGTCACCCAGGCTGCAGTGCAATGGTGCTGTCTTGGATCACTGCAGTGTCCACCCCTGGGTTCAAATGATTCTTCTGCCTCAGCCTCCTGAGTAGCTGAGATTACAGGCACCCACCACCACGCCTGGCTAAATTTTTGTATTTTTAATAGAGACAGGATTTTGCCGCGTTGTCCAGGCATGTCTTGAACTCCTGACCTCAGGTGATCCACCCACCTTGGCCTCCCAAAGTGCTGAGATTACAGGAGTGAGCCACCGTGCCCAGCCCAGGGTCAGCATTTCTTAATGGTGAAGGGAATAAGGAAACCTAGCAGGCGCCACCTGAACCACAATCCAGTTCAGCATCACTGGTGATGGGATGAGGTGATGCACCAGGAAGGACACGACGTCCCTGCCACAGCCTTCCTGCAAAACATGCTCACGCTGAGTCCACTCATAAAGGGGAAACACCAGATAATCCCGAGTTGAGGGGCAGCCTCCTGAACATCTCGGCAGTCTTCTTCCACAGTGTCAGTGTTGTGAAAGAGACAGAGGCTGAGGAGACAACCTAAAGGCCCCATGTGGGTCTGGCATGATGGAGACAATGGGCAAAGATTGGACATACACTGTGTGAGCTAACAGTATTGGAGCAATCGTAAGTCTCCCACGCATGATGATTATATTGCGGTTACGTCAGGAAGCTCCTCGATCTTAGGAGATACATACTGAGATGCTTGGGAGCTTGTGTTGTGATGTGATGTCTGCAACATACTCTCGGACAGTTCAAAATCTGGCAGTAATCATAATGAGTAGCAGTCTTCAGAGAGGGAGGGAAAATGGCAATGTTAACACCTGGCCTTTGGCTCTCTGCACCACCATGCAGCGGACAAGAACAAGCGCCTTAGAGAAGTGGCAGGAAGGGAGCCAAGAAGAAAGAGGTTGGTCCGTTCTCTGAGAGAGGTTGGCATGAGGCGAAAGTGCCAGCTGTGTTTGGCATAAGGAGTATGGAAAACAGGCACAGGGATGCTAGGAACCAAAACTGCACCTGATGACCTCAAGGGCCATGTGTTTGAGGTGAGTCCTGCCGATCTGCAGAATGATGACGTTGCATTTGCAAAATTCACGCTAATTACTGAGGATGTTCAGTGCAAAAACAGCCTGACCAGCTTTCATGGAAAAAAAAAAAAAAGACCATGACTGAAGCTCATATGATTGTGAGAACTACAGATGGTCATTTGCCTCATCTGTTCTGTGTTGGTTTTACTAAAACAGTGCAGCAGGCAGATTGGGACGACCTCTCACAGGCAACCCCAGCAGGCCCGTCAAATCCAGAAAAGATGGTGGAAATCATGGCCCAAGAGGTGTAGACCAATTACTCGAAAGAAGTGGCCCATGAATTGATGCCAGACAGCACTGGCAGAGACACAGAGAAGGTTCCCCAGTCTATCCAGGTATCTGCTCCAGGATGCCTGCCTTAGAAAAGTAAAAATGCTGGAGAAGCCCAGGCTTGCATTGGGAAAACTCAAGCTTTGTGGTGAAGGTCACTGTCCTGGAAAAGCGACTGGGGATGAGGCCGGTGCTAAACGTGAATGAGCTGATGGAAATGAGCCCCCAGCCCAACAACCTGTTTAAAATTCAGACTTTGGGCCGGGCGCGGTGGCTCACACCTGTAATCCCAGCACTTGGGAAGCCGAGGCAGGTGGATCACGAGGTCAGGAGATCGAGACCATCCTGGCTAACACGGTGAAACCCCATCTCTACTAAAAATACAAAAAATTAGCTGGGCATGGTGGCGGGCGCCTGTAGTCCCAGCTACTTGGGAGGCTGAGGCAGGAGAATGGCGTGAACCTGAGAGGCGGAGCTTGCAGTGAGCCGAGATCGCACCACTGCACTCCAGCCTGGGAGACAGAGTGAGAGTCTCAAAAAAAAAAAAAAAAAAAAATCAGACTTTGAATATTGATAACTAAACTAACATTTGACTCAGCAATCTTCTTACTGGGTATATGCCCAAAGGAATATAAATTATTCTATCATTAAAACATATGCAGGCTGGGTGCAGTGGCTCACGCCTGTAATCCCAACACTTTGGGAGGCTGAGGCAGGTAGATCACTTGAGATCAGGAGTTCAAGACCAGCCTGACCAACATTAGTGAAACCCCATCTCTACTAAAAATACAAAAATTAGCCAGGTGTGGTGGCAGGCCCCTATAATCTGAGCTACTTGGGAGGCTAAGGCAGGAGAATCGCTTGAATCCAGGAGGTGGAGGTTGCAGTGAGTTGAGATTGCACTACCTCACTCCAGCCTGGGTGACAGAGTGAGACTCTCTCTCAGAAAAAAAGCAAAACCAAAAACCCACGCACGTGTATGTTCGTTGCAGCACTATTCACCATAGCAAAGACATGGAATCAACCTAAGTGCCCATCACCGGTGGACTGGATAAAGAAAATGTGATATATATATACCACGGAATACTATGCAGCCGTAAAAAAGAGTAAGATCATGTCCTTTGCAGGAACACGGATAGAGCTAGAGGCCATTATCCTTAGTAAACTGACCCAGGAACAGAAAAGCAAACACTGCATGTTCTCACATAAATTGGAGCTAAACGATGAGAACACATGGACACAAAGAGGAAAAACACTGAGGCTTATTGGACGGTAGAGGGTGGGAGGAGGGAGAGGAGCAGAAAAATAACAAAATAACAAAATATTGGGCCGGGTGTGGTGGCTTACACCTGTAATCCCAGCACTTTGGGAGGCCAAGGCGGGCGGATCACCTGAGGTCAGGAGTTCAAGACCAGCCTGGCCAACATGGTGAAACCCTGTCTCTACTAAAAATACAAAAATTATTGGGAGTGGTGGCACGCACCTGTAGTCCCAGCTACTTGGGAGACTGAGGCACGACAATCTCTTGAGCCCAGGAGGTGGAGGTTGCAGTGAGCGGAGATGGTGCCACTGCACTCCAGCCTGGGCAACAGAGTGAGACTCCATCTTAAAAACAAAACAAAACAAAGTAACTATCAGGTACCAGGCTTAGTACTCCAGTGAGGAAATTATGTGTACAACAAACCCCCATGACGTGAGTTTACCGATATAAAAAACCTGCACATGTATCCCTGAACCTAAAATAAAAGTTTAAAAATAATAAATAAAACTAACACTTGAAGAGTCTAGAATAAATATATGTGATGTGCAATGTATTCATCTGCAACTTTTTTTAGAACCCAGCCAGAGGGAAGGAAATCTAACAGGGTTTTGAATTCCCCCAGTGATTACACTACACATTTCCTTTTTCTGAAATACCCTGAACAACATTCTTTGAAAAGCAGTGTTTTTGTGGCTCAAGTTTAATCCCAGTGACTGAGGCTGACCCACATGCCGCAGACTGAGATCATCCTGGCTACGTAAAACCCTGTCTTCTATTTAAAATACAAAATTCAGCCGGGCGATATGGCTTAGGTCTTGTTACCAGAGGCTGAGGCAGTGACATCGGTGTGAACCCAGGAGGCGGAGTTGTGAGCTGAGATCCGCCACTGCATTTCCAGCCTGGGCTTATGAGCCAGACTGGCCTCAAAAAAAAAAAAAAAGAAAAAGGTGGTTTTCCTCATGGGTGTGCCCTGGCTTTGTGCTTTTTTTGTTTCGTTTTGCTATTGTTATATCGAGTCTTGCTTTGTCGCCCAGGGCTGGAGTGCAGTGGCGCCATCTCAGCTCATTGCAACCTGCCTCTGGGTTCAAGCAATTCTACTGCCTCAGCCTCCCGGAAAGTAGCTGGGATTACAGGTGCTACCACCCACGCCTGGCTAATTTTGTATTTCTCAGTAGAGACAGGGTTTTACCCATGTTGGCCAGGCTGGTTTTGAACTCTTGACCTCAAGTGATCCACCTGCCCCCAGCCCACAAGCGGGAGACAGGGTGGCTGAGCCACTATGCCTGGCTGGCTTTGCCCTTTGAGGGACAAAAGCACTGCACCCCCAAGTCATAAATGGAGAGCTTAAAGATGAGAATGAAGCTGACTTTTTCCAAGGTTTCCTACAAGCAGCAGAATTGAACCTGGGTTGGTTTGATTTCAAACTCTTGCTCTCAAATGCTTTGAGTCAAGGGCTGACAGCAAGTTCCCCGGGGTCTAGAGGTGGGACAGGTCCTCCCCAGGCTCCCTAGAGGTCAGGGCACCGCGTCAGCCTGGACACAAATGCAGTGCAGGACATTGTTGATTGAACTGAATGGGTGGACTTGGGTCTTGTGGGTTGAGAGGCTTGATGAAGATACCCAGGTGGGGCAGAGAGCTGAGCAGAGTAAAGGGAGCTGGGCATGGTGGGGTTGCATGCAGAATCCGCTGAACAGAGTTTGGGGAAGCAGGGGTCATGCTGGGGAGGAGGAGCCAGGACCCAAAGGCCATCCCTCAGCCCGGGACCTGAGTGTGTCCTTTTCTGGGACAAGTGGCTGTTTCAGAAGAGGAATGGGCTGGGGGGAGGGGCTCCTTGTCAGGAACTGACTTCCCCACCAACATGAGGGCCCCTGTGGGTTTTTTGTCTGTATTTTGTGTGGTTTGTCCTCCTCACCCAGAAACACAACAGACTTGGTGAAAGGTAGGATTCGGTGGCCGTGGAGGTGGGTGTCGTTCACACCTCAAAATGCACGGGTGTGATTCTGCTGAGAAAGCAAAAAACACAGTGAGAAAGGAAAAAACACAGTGAGAAAGGAAAAAAAAATGAGCAGGTGGCTTTGTTCTGCTCCCAGCAGGGTTGTTGAGCCACGTGAGATGGATGCCCAGACAGTCCTGCTCCAAACCCTAGACAGGCCCCAAATGTCCCCCGTCCCCAAGCTGCCCCCCTAGCCCCCAAGTCCAAGCCCTCGCTCTGCTGTACTCCCACCTGGAGTGAGCTGAGCCGTCTGCGTGGAGCATCCTGAATGCCCACCTCTGTCGAGTCCCTGAGGCTTAGATTCTGTGGCCACGCAACTGAATACCACTGTGGCCCGGGTGACATCTTGGTCCCCCAGGGCTCTGGAAGCACCTGCAAGCTGGGGAGGGGCTGGAACTCCAGGGCCTGGAAGCTTCCTTCCCGCCCCACGTCTGCACCCATCTGGGGGCCACTAGAGCCTTTGTCTCAAAGTCCTGCCCCAGTTCACTTTCTTAGGACCCTGAGCAAGACAACTGTGCTAAGGACATCACTGTCACAAGAAATACCTGTGACTCAAAACGACATCCTATGGCTCCATCCTCAAAGGCACAGCGGGGTGGAGCAAGGGCATTCCGAAAGTGTCTGAGGAGGCTGGGGAAGGAAAGAGGTTTGGGAGGGAGCAGCCGTCCGTGGAGTCAGACACCGGCGTGCAGAAGCAGAACTCAGCGAGTGACTCAGGGAGCCGTCAGGCCAGTGTCCGCGGGGCTTTCCACCTCTGACCTTGACTCACACGCAGGTGGCGCTGGGGGAGGCGGGCTGGGCGGATCGTGACCTGAAAGCCCAGAATTGCTGGGGTCCACAGGCTGCTCTGCAGACACGTTGCTAGGGGACTCCAGGGACGCACTTAGGGCACCTTCCCCATGGGACCAGCTGGGCAGGGCCCAGGCGTCTGCAGAGCTGAAACCCCCTATGCACGGGGTGGAGGGCTCGGGCCCCTTCTGGGTCTGCTGTTGAAGGGTGTGGGATCTCTCATCGGTCTCCTCACTTCTCAGATAGGAAGAGGGAGAACGGGAGGGATTGGCGAATCCTGAGAACCAGGCCTGTTCGCTTGCTCCGCGGTTTTGGGCCCCTCCCCTGCCCCCACCCCACGCCACGCCACGCCCCGCTTTCTCCTGTCTGCACCAGCTGACTTTCTGATTCTTGGAGATCTTGTGTTTGGGCCTTTTCTGGGAATCTCCAACATCATGAAGTCAATTTACGTCAGACTGAAACTTAAATACAAGTCTGTTCTAGTGGTCAATGCAAGTTTTGTTTTTTACCCTGCCATGATTTGGAATGCAAAAAAATATATATCAAAAGGAGAGGATGGGTGCAGTGGCTCATGCCTGTAATCCCAGCACTCTGGGAGGCTGAGGCGGGTGGACCACCTGAGGTCAGGAGTTCAAGACCAGCCTGGCCAACATGGTGAAACCTGGCCTCTACTAAAAATACAAAAAAAATTAGCCGGGCATGGTGGTGGTGGCACCTGTGATCCCAGCTATTCGGGAGGCTGAGGCAGGAGAATTGCTTGGACCTGGGAGGCGGAGATTGCAGTAAGCCGAGATTGTGCCACTGCACTCCAGCCTGGGCAACAGAGTGAGACTCTTGTCTCAAAAAAAAAAAGACAAAACCAAGTGTGGACAAGGATGTGGAGAAACGGGAGCCTTCATAGATTGCTGGTGGGAATGAAAAATGATGTAGCAACTTTGGAAAACAGTTGGGCAGTTTCTCTGAAAGCCTAGACATGGGCCGGGCATGGGGCCTCACACCTGGAATCCCAGCACTTTGGGAGGCCGAGGCAGGCAGATCACCTGAGGTCAGGAGTTCAAGACCAGCCTGGCCAACGCGGTGAAACCCCGTCTCTACTAAAAATACAAAAATTAGCAGGGTGTGGTGGCGCACACGCCTGTAATCTCAGCTACTTGGAAGGCTGAGGCAGGAGAATCGCTTGAAGCTGGGAAGCGGAGGTTGCAGTGAGCCTAGATCACACCATTAACCCCAGCCTGGGCAACAAGAGTGAAACTCTGTCTTAAAAAAAAAAAAAAAAAAAAAAATGAAGCCTAGACATTAACTTACCATACGCCCAGTAATTCTACTCCTAGGTATCCACCGAAGTGGGAAAAACGTCCACACAAAGACGCGTCTGAGAATGCTCAGACCAACTTTCTCCGCAGTAACCCCGACTGAAAACTGCCCAGAGGCCCACCAGCAGATGAACGGAGAGACGAAGTGTGGTCCGTCCAAACAACGCAACCGCACAGATGAAACGCTGAGACACACCGCAGCGTGGACGAAGCTCGAAAACCTTGTGCTAATTAAAAGAAGCCAGACACAAACGGACAATTGCTGTTTGGTTTATTTGTATGCAGTGTCCAGAACAGGCAAATCCACAGAGACAGAAAGCAGACGGGTGGCTGCCAGAGGCTGGGGAGGGTGCAGGGCGGGGGCCAGGAGTGACTGCTACACTTTTTTAAGAAGGGAACAGAAAGGTCCTAAAACTGGGTTGTGACGATGGCTGCACAACTCGGTCAATTCACTACAAATCTTTGAACTATGCGCTTGACACGAGTGAATTTGCCTGGATGGTCTCAATCTCCTGACCTCGTGATTCGCCCACCTCGGGCTCCCAAAGTGCTGGGATTACGGGCGTGAGCCACCGCGCCTGGCCGAAATGGGTGAATTTTATGATAGGTAAACTTTACCTCAATAAGGTTTTGTTTTGTTTTGTTTTGTCTTTTGAGACAGGGTCTCACTCTGATTGCCCTGGCTGGAGTGCATTGGCACGATCTCGGCTCACTGCAGACTCAACCTCCCAGGCCCAAGTGATTCTCCCACTTTAGCCTCCCGAGAAGCTGGGACTACAGGCACACACCACCACACCTGGCTAATTTTTTTGTATATTTTTTTTTTTAGTAGGGACGGGGTTTTGCCGTATTAACCAGACTGGTCTCAAACTCCCGGACTCAAGCGATCCACTCACCTCTGCCTCCCGAAGTGTTAGGATTGCAAGCATGAGCCACCGCGCCAAGTCAATAAAGTTGTTTTAAAAGCATTGCCTGGGCCGGGCACAGTTGCTCATGCCTGCACTTTGGGAGGCCAAGGCAGGTGGATCACTTGAGGTCAGGAGTTCGAGACCAGCCTCGCCAACAGGGTGAAACCCCGTCTGTACTAAAAACACAAAAATTAGAGCTAGGCATGGTGGTGCACACCTATAGTCCCAGCTACTTGGGAGGGTAAGGCAGAAGAATCGCTTTATCCCAAAAGGTAGAGGTTGCAGTGAGCTGAGATTGTACCACTACACTCCAGCATGAGCGACAGAGCAAGACTCCATCTAAAAAAGAAAAAAGAAATAAAAAATTTTCAGCCATGCACGGTAGTGTGTGCCTATAGTCCCAGCTACTCAGGAGGCTGATGTGGGAGGATCAGCTGAGCTCGGGAGGTGGAGGCTGCAGTGAGCTATGATTGGTGCTACTGCACTCCAGCCTGGGCGACAGTGTAAGACCCTGTCAGAAAGAAAGAAAGAGAGGAGAGAGAGAGAGAGAGACAGAGAGAGAGAGAAAGAGGAAGAAGGAACGAAGGAAGAAGGAAGAAAGGGAGGGAGGGCAGGAGGGAACAGGAAAGGAAAGGGAGGGAGGAAGGAAGGGGCTGGGTGTGGTGGCGGGTGCCTGTAATCCCAGCTACTCAGGAGGCTGAGGCACAAGAATTGCTTGAATCCAGGAGGCAGAGGTTGCAGTGAGCCAAGATCATGCCATTGCACTCCCGCCTGGGAGACACAGTGAGACTCCATCTCAAAAAAAAAAGAAAAGAAAAGAAAGGAAGAAAGTGCAGGAAGTAAGAACTCCATGGTGGTAGAAGAAACATGGGCTTGTGGGCCACCTTGACCCCAGGCTTGCTGTGTTCCTGCTCGCTCCCTGTCCACCTCCCCACCCCCCAGGATGGAACGGGCACCCCTATGTGAGGGCGCAGGTGTGCACAGCCAGGGCGGGTGGGGTGGCCTTTGTAGAATGTGCTGGGGGAGGGGGCGATGGCGGAACGTGGATGGGAGCACGCTCCTCTCGCTGGCCTCGGCCCCTGTGCGGTTGGCCTCAGGGACAGCGCTCCAGACAGGTGCAGTTGGCCCTCTGCACGAATCCGCCTGCCAGTGCAGCATTGGCCAACGTCAGGATAGCACCTGTTGGGAACTCTTTCCCAGTGGCAAGGTTTGCAACTTCCCCGGGAACCAGAGCCCGATCCCAGATAGCCAAGCCAGACATGCTCCCCACGAAGGCCTCGGAGCTGTCGAACCCGCCCCCCACGCTGTCTTGTTCCTGGCCCAGCACCAGGGACCCTCCAGGGGGGATCTCGTAGCCCTCCCTGAAGCGGGAGCCGGTGGCCACCAGCCTGCGATCCACGTGGAGCCAGTACCTGCCCTGAGTGGACGTCCAGATGACACAGATGTGGTGCCACTGGCCGTCCAGCAGCGGCTGCAGGGGCAATTCCCTGAAGGCCGGGTCCCCGATCACGAAGTGGATGGATCCGGGCAGCAGGGAGTCTCGGCCGTGCAGCACCAGCTTGTTGTCATTGTCCTCAGTGGCGTAGGACAGGAGGGTGCCCAGGCGGCCCGACGCCGTGCGGACCCAGCTGCAGAAGGACACGGCTCGCAGGGCAGTGACGAAGCCGGGGCTGAGGAAGACCACATTCTTGGTGGAGGCGTTCGGAAAAACAAGGGTGGGGCCCACGCCGCAAACTAGAAACAGAGGAGGGAGGGGTCAGCTCCATGCAGGAGGCCGTGCAGAAGCATCCAGAAGCACATGTGCTGGGGGCGCCAGGCCTCCCGCTCCCGGCTGTCACCCTTTACGGAGCACTGACTCTGCACTGCTCCTGCCGATGGCTCCCCTGCAGCGTCTCCTTCACCCTCTTGATGGGATCACCCCAGTTCCACGGGTGGGAAGACTGAGCATGAGGGCCATACTCGGAAGTATGGGAGTATGGGAGCCCTAGCTGTCGGCCCACCCAGCTGAGCCAGCACCCCTCTCTGCCAGGGAGTCTCTGCAAATTTCACTGACTCCTATGCTTTCAAGTTTAGAGTTTCACGTTTCTGAAGGTCACAAGGCCAACACGGTCTCCCAGGGCTCAAATCAGGCGTGGAGGCAGGGGCCAGTTCTCCTGGAGGCTCAATGAGAAACCATCTCCTGCCCTTTCCAGCTTCCAGAGGCACCTGCACCCCTTGGCGTGGGGCCCCCTCGTCTGTGCATCCCACCATCTCTGCTTCCGCCCTCATGCCCTCCTCTGACTGTGTTCCTCCTGCTTCCCCTTAGAAAGGCCCTGTGATGACAGTGGGCCCACCCGGATGATCCAAGACCCTCTCCCCATCTCCTGGCCCGTAACTGAATCTCTTTTGAGAAGGGGAGATTTTCCGGGGGGCCTGGTCTAAGGAGGAGCTGGAGGGAAGCCTGGCCATCAACTGGGAGCCTGTGGTACTTACTCTCTCCTGGCCCCCGGGGGGACCATGCCTGCCGTGGAGGATCTTTTGGGGCCGTGGCAGTCCCATTGAGTACCCGATGGCTGCCTGAGCCTGGGGGCTCCCGAGTCCCCTGGAGAGGGGCCGAGGAGTCTTGCCGGGGGCCCCTGTGCTCGGATGCAGCTTGCAGCTCCTGCCTGTCCCTCTGAAGCTTCAGGGAGCTTGGGCCCAGCAGACCAGGCTGGGTTGGGGCTGGGACGAGGGCCGGCCCCAAGGCTGTGATGCCAGGGTGGGCCACGGGCAGCCACCCCTCCAAAGCAGCCAGCCTGGCGCCCTGACTGTGGACGAGGCCCTCCAGGCGTGCCAGTGAGTCCTGCAGGGCGTCCCCCTGGGCCTCGTGCGCCTTCCTCTCCTGGGCCTGCTGCTGGCTCCTCTCGCCCAGGGCGAGGTCCAAGGCCCGCAGCCGCATGTCTATCTTCCGGCTTCGGCGCTGCAGCTTCCTCACCCAGGCCTTGAGCTGCACCAGCTCCCCCTGCACCACGGCCTGTGACTGGTTGACCGCCTGAGCCACGGCCTGGCTCTCTTCCGCCAGGCTGCGGAACCGGACATCAACGTTGTAGGACACGTTGTAGTTGCTGGCGACGCTCTGCAGGTGCGTCAAGGTCACTGCCTGGAATCTCCGGAACTGTAAGGAGGACACGGTGATGATGGTCCGGGCCGGCTGGGAGGGATGGGAAAGGCTTTGCCCTCTCACGCTGGGAGCAGCGGCCGCATGCCCGGCCCACAGTCAGCACTGGCTATCTGCCCACTGATCTGATCCCCACTGCGATGCCGTGAGATGTCGTGGGTGCCAGGGACCGACCCCAGGCCATGCAGCTGCACCATGTGGGGCGTGGACTCCAGGCCCATAGCCGGGGCTCTGATCCCCGCCCCTCGCCCCATAACCACCGGCAAGTCACTTCCCCCGTGACCCCAGCTCCTACCTGTGAGCAGCGGACGGCAGGGTGGCCTCATGAGTGCTTTACGAGGCCCAAACAGGAAGCACCCGGCGCAGGCCCGCCAGGCACCAAGCACTCCGGAACTGTCCGAGGACCCCGCGTGGGAGTCCGGGAGGCCGTCCACACCCTCTGCCTCAAGGTGGACCTGTGACCTCCCACTTTCCACTCCCCATGACACTGCCTGGCTCCCATGGCCCCCAGTTACCCCGACTCGCTTCCAGACCCCCTTCTAGCCTCTGGCCCCACCTGACCCCCACGTGATAAGAGGCTTTTGCGTCCGGTGTGAGCGGAGCCCAGCTCCTGACCCCCACATGTTATGAGGCTTGTGTCTGGTGTGAACCCAGCTCAGCTTTTCCCTGGTGTCCAACTGCAGGTGAAATAACGTTCACGGATGGCAAGAGCGTCACACGCCATGTCCGTGTCCGCCAAGCCCTGATGTTTACCGCTCTGTTTCTGTAACATCCGTCTTCCAGCTGCTGCCAATTTAAAAACCCGACTGCGCCACGTCAGGGGGATACTTGCCTGCTCCTCCAGTCTACGGAGCCTCTCGAAAAACGGTTTCCTGGGCCCCGCTGGGGCGGCTTCTTGCGATGAAGCCCCATGTAGATATACAGTCACAAAAACAAGAAAGAAAGACAAGGTCTTCCTCCACAAGCAACCCATCCGGAGAGACGGCGAGGCCCCAGCAGTCTCCCTCCCGGCCGCAGGAGAGGGTGGAGGTGGCACTGTGGGTCTGTCTCGTGTCTTGTCCCCCCAGCTCTCCCACTGAGTGGTTTTCCTTCTTTGGCCCTGGCTGGATGTCAGCTTCTTCCTGCCGCCTCCATGAAAGGCATTTGCCTTCAAGCCAGTGGGCTCTGAGAATTGCAGGTTCCCAAGGAGACAGGCTTAAAACAGATGCAAACAGTTTCTTTGAAGAATCAATTCAGCTGGGTGCAAGCCCGCGGGCAGGAGGCGATGGCTTTAACAGGAGCACATGGACTTGTGTTCCCACGAAGTCGAAGCAAGACAGGAAACCCGACGGGGGCCGGGGAGTCAACACAGCCAGGTCTGCACGGACATCCGTCACCCAGGCTGTGCACGGCTGCATCCTGGGAGGCCCCGCCTCTCTCAGTAAAGCAATGGAAATATGACTGGCTGCCACCTTAATTAATTATTATTATTATAATTATTTGAGATGGAGTCTCGTTCTGTCACCCAGGCTAGAGTGCAATGGTGCAATCTCAACTCACTGCAACCTCCGCCTCCCAGGCTCAAGCGATTCTCCTGCCTCAGCCTCCTGCCTCCCGAGTAGCTGGAATTACAGGCACGCTCCACCACGCCCAGCTAGTTTTTGTATTTTTAGTAGAGACGGGGTTTCACCATGTTGGTCAGGCTGGTCTCAAACTTCTGACCTCATGATCTGCCTGCCTCAGCCTCCCAAAGTGTTGGGATTACAGGCGTGAGCCACGGCACCTGGCCAATTAATTAATTTTTTTGAGACGCAGTCTCGCTCTGTCACCCAGGCTGGAGTGTAGGGCACGATCCCGGCTCACCACAACCTCTGCCTCCTGGGTTCAAGGGATTCTCCTGCCTCAGCCTCCCAAGTAGCTGGGATTACAGGTGTGTGCCGCCACACCCGGGTAATTTTTGTATTTTTAGTAGAGCTGGGTTTGCCATGAGGGCCAGGCTGGTCTCAAACTCCTGACCTCAGGTGATCCACCCGCTGTGGCCTCCCGAAGTGCTGGGATTACAGGCGTGAGCCACCGCACCTGGCCAATTTTTGTATTTTCAGTAGAGACAGGGGTGCCCCACGTGGGCCAGGCTGGTATTTTTGGTTACAGGTTGCGTACTGGCTTGGATAAGACCCAGGCAGGCCTTACGTGGAAAAGGGTCTCTGCAGATGTCACGAAGGATTCTGAGATGAGACTATCCAGGTGGCCCTAAGGCCGATGACAGCAGTCTTTATAAGAGACAGAGGAGGCGGTACAGAGGACATGGCCTGTGAAGACGGGGCAGAGACTGGGGTGACGCTGCCACGAGGAGCCCCCAGAAGCTGGGAGAGGTAAAGTGGGACACCGGCCCCTCCGGAGCCTTCGAGGGAGTGTGCACCTTGACCTCAGACTTCCAGCACCCAGAACTGTGATAGGATTCATTTCCTTGTTTCAAGCCACCCAGTTCACGGGAATAAGATCATCCACGAAGTTGTCCCAGTGAGGGCACCCATCATTCCCAAGGTGGCATGAGCCCAGTGGGTGCCAGGCCAGGGAACCACTGGTGGTCCTCAGGCTCCCCTTGTCAAATGTCAGAACACCATGGGCATGGAGAAGATGCAAAAAGCATAGAGAGAAAATCGTGGGCATGTGGACGGGGTTGGGACCTTAGGCCCCGGGGGACTGGTGGCCACCATGACAGCCACGCTGGTGCCACATGCAGAGCGGCGGATCTTGCAGCTTCCAACTGAAAATAAGTTCCATTTATTTATGTATTTATTTTATTGCAGTAGAGACGGGGTCTTGCTATGTTACCAGGCTGTTCTCAAACACTCCTGGGCTCAAGCGATCCTCCCACCCCAGCCTAGCCAAAGTGCTAGGTTTACTGGCATGAGCCACTGAGCCAACTTGATTTCCATTTAAAGTCGTGGGTCCAGGCTGGGTGCGGTGGCTCTCACCTGTAATCCCAGCACTTTGGGAGGCTGAAGTGGGCAGATCACTTGAGTCCAGGGGTTCGAGACCAGGCTGGGCAACATGGCAAAACCCCGTCTCTACTAAAATTACAAAAATTAGCCAGGCGTGGTGGTGTGCACCTGTAGTCCCAGCTCCTTGGGAGGCTTAGGAGTGATGATCGCCTGAGCCCGAGAGATGGAGGTTGCAGTGAGCTGAAATCGCACCACTACACTCCAGGCTGGATGACAGAGCAAAGAATAAAGACATTTTCAGATACACAAAGGCTTGAGAAATTTGTCTTCCATGCACCCACTGTTGGATCTGCGAACTTCAGGAAAAAAGGCAGGCAGGTGATGCGTGGCTCAAGCCTGTAATCCCAGCACTTTGGGAGGCAGAGGCAGGGTGGATCACGAGGTCAGGAGATCGAGACCATCCTAGCTAACACCAGTGAAACCCGTCTCTACTAAAATACCAAAAACAAAAACAGCCAGAGAAGTGAGGTGGCAAGCCTGTAGTCCCAGCTACTCAGGAGGCTGAGAGGCAGGAGAATGAAGCGTGGACCAGGGAGCGGAGCTTGCAGTGAGCTGAGATCCCGGCCACTGTACTCCAGCCTGGAAGGCAAATGAGACTCGTCTCAAAAAAAAAAAAAAAAAAAAAAAAAAAAGGAAAAAGCAAAGCCGCCATGGGCACTGGCGAGGGCTGGAACCCAGCAGCGGATGGAGGAGTTGTTTCCGCGATGGTGGGATGCTGCCCGCCCCACATCCCATCCATCGGCTCTGCCTGCAGACACATGCCCTGAGTCTCAGCTGCTTCTCCACACTCCCACTCCGCCCCAAGCCCATCCCCACAACGGCCACCTGCTCCCCGCGTCCGTGAACCAGCATGGACCCGTGCCTTCAATGCCTCTAGGAGTTGCCTGCCACACAAGCAAAATCTTCAGTCCCTGCCAGGGCCTTCTGTGGCCTGGCCCACGGCCTCTCTCCCTCCAGGCCTCACCCCTCCATCTGCCTCCCTCGGCTCCACCTCCCGGGCCACAGTTGCGGCCTCAGGCATTCGCACCTGCCGTTTTCCTGCCAGTGAGACTCCTTCCCTGGCTGTCACCACATTCGGGGCTCTGCTGTAATGTCTTCTGTTCAGAGCTCTCACCGTATTGAAGACAGCACCCACTGCTCTCTGGCTCTTCTTTTCTTTTTTTTTTGGAGGAGTCGCGCTCTGTCACCCAGGCTGGAGTTCAATGGCACGATCTCTGCTCACTGCAACCTCTGCCTCCTGGGTTCAAGCGATTTTCCTGCCTCAGTGTCCCAAGTAGCTGGGATCACAGGTGCCTTCCACCATGCCTGGCTAATTTTTTTTCTTTGGAGACGGAGTCTTGCTCTGTCGCCCAGGCTGGAGTGCAGTGGCGCGATCTCGGCTCACTGCAAGCTCCGCCTCCTGGGTTTGCGCCATTCTCCTGCCTCAGCCTCCTGAGTAGCTGGGACTACAAGCGCCCACCACTACACCCAGCTAATTTTTTTTGTATTTTTAGTAGAGACGAGATTTCACCATGTTAGCCAGGATGGTCTTGATCTCCTGACCTCGTGATCCACCCATCTCAGTCTCCCTAAGTGCTGGGATTAGAGGTGTGAGCCATTGCGCCTGGCCACTGGCTCTTATTTTCTTACCCTGTCGATTTTTTATTTTCTTTCCTTTTTTTTTTGAAACAGGGTCTTGCTCTGTTGTCCAGGCTGTAGTGCAGTGGCAGTGAACATGGCTGACTGCAGCCTCAACCTCCCGGGCTCAAGCTATCCTCCCACCTCAGCCTCCCTAGTAGCTGAGACCACAGCCACATGACTCCGTGCCTGGCTAATTTTTAAATTTATTGTAGAGACAGGGTCTCACTATTTTGCCCAGTCTTGAACTTCTCGATCCAAATGATTCTCCCACCTCAGCTTCCCAGTGTTGGCATTACTGGCGTGAGCCACTGGGCCTGGCCTCTGCCAGTTTTTCTGCCTCCAGGCCTGTCACCTAGCATATTTCGTATGTACCTTATTTGTTCCTCTGATAGGTGAGCAGGAACTTTGCATCATTTGTTGCTCAGAGGGCTTGGTGCACCAAGCAGGCATTTAATCAATATTTGTTGAACAAACGGATAACTGTTTCCCAGCTTTTCCCACATTCATCGCTGCTGAAATGGTGCCTCCTTAGGCTGTCTTCCTGGATTGCCCCCCTCCACAAAGATGAAGCTCCCCAACACTCTGGTGCAGTTTACAGAAGGCACTGCATGTTGTAAACGTTCAGTGTCCGGCTGGCCAGGCTGGCGGCCACAGCCACAGGTAGTACGGAGCCCTTGAGATGGGGCTAGGGCCAGTAAGGAACTGGACTTATGGCCGGGCGAGGTGGCTCACGCCTGTAATCCCAGCACTTTGGGAGGCCGAGACCGGTGGATCAAGAGGTCAGGAGATCGAGACCATCCTGGCTAACACAGTGAAACCCCGTTTCTACTAAAAAATACAAAAAATTAGCTGGGCGCGGTGGCGGGCGCCTGTAGCCCCAGCTACTCAGCAGGCTGAGGCAGGAGAATGGCGGGAACCCCGGAGGCGGAGCTTGCAGTGAGCCAAGATTGCGCCACTGCACTCCAGCCTGGGCGACACAGCCAGACTCCGTCGCAAAAAAAAAAAAAAAAAAGGAACTGGACTTACTTAACTTCGGTTAATTTACAGAGCCACATGCGTCCAGCGCTTACCGACTGGTCGCAGTTTTAATTCCACGAACTGGCCTCACGGAGCCGCATTTGTTCGTATCTGACGTGATCTCAATCGTTCTTTTACTTCCTTGTGCTCCGTGTTTCTCTTACTGGCCTCTGACCCTTGGAAGCAGGGCCTTACACTCGGAGAAGAGGAGCCAGGCCTGTCTTGGTAAACATCTGCCGTAGAGCGAACGCTCGGCGTTCTGAGACAATGTGGGACCCGGGGCGGAGGGAAGGGACGGCTGACATCACTGCAGGGTAGGGAGGACAGGGATGGGAGAAACTGAGGCGAGGACCGACCACCCTGGCTCAGCGAACCCAGCACGCAGCCACGTGGGGAGGCGCGGCCCCGTCCTCAGGCCCCGCCCAACGCAAAGCCCCACCCACACGTCAGGCCCCGCCCGTCCCACCGGCCCCGCCCCATCCAGGCTCCGCCCCGTCCCGGCGCAGCGCAGGCGCAGAAGCGCCCTGCCGCTCGGCGTCCTCCGCAGATTCGTGCTGCGAGGCCCGCAGGGACCCGCCCCAGAGGCTCAAAAAAACCCGCGGCAGCTTCGCCCGGACCCAGGAGCTCGTGCTCTGGGCCAACCGACTGGGCCACGATTGCGTTTCGTCCGGGGCCGCGGCGGCCGTGGGGAATCGGCGGCAGCGAATCGGTGGCGCGCGGGGCCTGAGCGCGCTGTAGTCACCCGGGAGCCGGGTCCAGGTCGGGTTGGAGGTTGGGGGTCGGGGATCGGGGGTCGGGGGTCGGGGGTCGGGTTGGGTCGGGTTGGGCTCCGGCTCTGGATGGGTCGGTTCCAGGTCGGGGAGGAGTCCGGTCAGGGTCCGGGCCCGGGTCGGGGGCGGGGTCCGCGTGCGGGTCCTCTAGCCCCGAACCCGTGTTCCCCGCAAGCTGTTGGTTTCCAAGGGGCGGAGGAATGGCGACGGGAGCCACCCGTCACCGCTCAGGCAGCCAGAAGGGCCTGCAGCTCCCGTGGGCCGGGTTTCCCGCCTTGGGTGCGAGGACGCGTGGGGCCGCCCTGTGCCCGGGGAACACTCACCAGCATCCCTGGCCTCCACCTCCCTGTCGCGCCAGTGGCACTCCCGCTTGTGACAACTGAATGTCCCCTGGGCACAGTGGCCCGGGTTGAGAAGCCCTGCAGTGGGCGGTAGCGTGGGGGTCCCAGCGGAGGAGCGAACTCTGGGTGGAAACCGTCAGGCACTGGAGGGGAAGGAGGCGGGGCAGGGTTGGGTGGGACCAGGGGTGAGGGGTGTGGGGTCCTGGGGCGCTCAGAGAGGGGCTTACTGAGCGTGTGTGGATTATTTCCCTGCCCCAAGCTGAGCCCCGTGTCCATGCCACAGGTTGCCTTCCCGTGCCGCCCAGGACTGTCCTGCAGGATGGAGCCAGCACCCTCAGGGGTCCGACTGGCCGTCCGGGAAGCCATTCAGACCCTCTCATCTTCGGAGGATGGCGGCCACATCTTCAGCACCCTGGAGTCCCTGAAGCGGTATCTCAGTGTGATGGAGCCTCCAGCGCTCCCCAGGGAGAAGGAGGAGTTTGCCTCGGCCCACTTCTCGCCTGTCCTCAGATGTCTTGCCAGCAGGCTGAGCCCGGCCTGGCTGGAGCTGCTGCCGGACGGCCGCCTGGAGGAGCTGTGGGCCAGCTTCTTCCTGGAGGGCCCGGCGGACCAAGCCTTCCTGGTGCTGATGGAGACCATCGAGGGCACTGCCGGGTGAGTGAACTGGGCCCATTCCGGGGTTGCCGGTAGCCTCAGAAGTGATGAGAGTGGTTTAAAGGACTGGACCAAGAGCCTCTCTGGTTCCTGTGAGGGACTAGAGAGAGCGCCTGCGTATGGCTGAACCTCTGAACAGAAGAAGCGGTCTGTGTCTGTCTCCTTGGTGACAGGAGGTACCTGCCGTGTCTCACAAAGTCCTTCGCTTGCTCCTCGTCCGGCTGTGTCAGAGAGGGATGGGGCGGGACTGTTCACATCCCAGGTGGCAGAGGCAGCCTGCCAGCTGGGGGCGTTCCAGGTTTTCTAGGGGAAGCACAGCTGTCATCACTGACACGTGTCCCATGTGGACTCCCAGCCCCAGGTGGCTCCCAGGCTCAGCCTCAGATCACACTGCAGTCCTTGCCAGGACGCTGCACCTTGAGAAGCTGGGTTTTCAGAGGTTGCTGTGATCAAAGCAAGCCCCGAGTTATCCGCGTCAGCAGCAGGGGAGGGGTGTCCAGTGAGACTCCAGGTTGGGGAAGCCGCTCAGGACCCTGAGAGCTCTCACACAGTAATTGCAGATATTTAGGAATGGATTAACAGATGTTCCCGTTTGGCTTGTGGTTTTGGACTTCGCGCTGGTTATGTTGTTGGGGCTACCTGTGTAATCCGGGCTGCTGGTTCCTTGTGGCGGGAAGGGGGCCCCCAGGATGGGGTTTGGGGGCTCTGCCCAACATGCCCATGTCTTCAGCCCCAGCTTCCGGCTGATGAAGATGGCGCGGCTGCTGGCCAGGTTCCTGCGCGAGGGCCGACTGGCAATGCTGATGGAGGTGCAGTGTCGGCAGCAGACGCAGCCCGGCTTCCCCCTGCTCCGGGAGACGCTGCTGGGCAAGGTGGTGGCCCTGCCTGATCACCTGGGCAACCGCCTGCAGCGGGAGAACTTGGCTGAGTTCTTCCCCCAGAACTACTTCCGCCTGCTCGGCGAGGAGGTTGTCCAGGTGCTGCAGGCGGTCGCGGACTCTCTCCAAGGTGAAGCCCTGCCTCGGGGACCCCCTCGCCACCCGTCTTTCTGGGCCGTCGTCCCCTGCCACCCTCTGGTGCCTCACGGCCTCTGGAGACTTGGGAGTCTTTGGGTGGTGTCGTCAGGCAGGTGGGGACATCCCTGTCCCACACAATACTGACTGGAAGGGCTCATCCGCTGTGGGCTGAAGTCCGCTGCCCTCCACGTGGGCTTCTCTTGTCCCTGCAGTCACTGCTGGTTTCCGGGGCCCAACTGTGCTGCGGTGGCAAGGTGGGGGATCTCGAGGCTCTCAGGTCTGGAGGCAGATGCTGGCGGTGCCCTGGAGAGCGGGTGCTGTGGGAACGGCTTCACCCACCGCTGGGCTGCAGGGCCCCGTGAGCGCCCATACTTGCTCTGTTTTCCCTGGGGCGTCAGAAGGCGGCCGCCGCGAGCATGCATTTCACTAGCGAGAAGGAGGCTGGGCCGGGGGCCTGCATAGAACCCAGAGCGTCTGCCTGTCCCTGCAAGGTGACCCCTTACTTCTTTCGCTTTTTTTTTTTTTTTTTTTGAGACGGAGTCTCGCTCTGTTGCCCGGGCTGGAGTGCAGTGGCCGGATCTCAGCTCACTGCAAGCTCCGCCTCCCGGGTTCACACCATTCTCCTGCCTCAGCCTCCCGAGTAGCTGGGACTACAAGCGCCCGCCACCTCGCCCGGCTAATTTTTTTGTACTTTTTAGTAGAGACGGGGTTTCACCGTGTTAGCCAGGCTGGTCTTGATCTGCTGACCTTGTGATCCGCCCGTCTCGGCCTCCCAAAGTGCTGGGATTACAGGCTTGAGCCACCGCGCCCAGCCCTTCTCTCGCTTTTCCCAAGCTCCAGGCGACAGTTCAGATGCCGGTCGAGCACCTGGGTCCGGCCTCCACCGCTCCACATGCAGCCCCCACCTTGTTCTGAAAGGGGCACCCTGGGGTCCTGGAGCAGCTCAGCGCCCCCTCAGAGCCCAGGAGGGAGCCGGGACCCTCCAGTCCCTGCGTGGGGCCTGTGTGGCCCAAGCCCCCTCGTCTCACCCTGGGGGTTCCCGCAGCAGCCTCCCAAGCCCTCCTGTCCTTTCCGAACGTAGCCCGGGCTTGCAGCTGCTGCTCTGCGGGGCCGATGTGTTCAGGAGGCTTTGGGAACATCCAGGACATACGTTTGGGGTTGGCTGGGGCCGTCCTGGTCCCCACGCAGCTCCGTGGCTGCCACCCCCCCGCACCCCAGCTCTCCCGTGGGGCTGGTACGGCCCGGCCCTCCTGGTTCCCTACGTTCGCTGGCGTGCACTCCTTCCCTGTGGCGGCCGCGGTGGTGGTGCTGCTCCAGGGTCTCATGCCCGGCTCAGGGCCCAGGCCTACCCTGCGTGGCCGACCCAACTTGGCCGGGCCCGGTTGGTGCCTCCTCTCCTTCCTCGGCAGTGTCATGCCCGTCCCGACCTCCTAGAACTGTCGTGACGGTGAAGCGGGCTAAGGCGGGTGAAGGTTTGAAAGGGTTGTGATTTGCTTGTCACGTCCCGCACACTCCTGTTGAGATTTGCTCGGGGGCTGACGTGTGCCGGCCGCTGTTGTGAGTGAGTTTCGCTGTCCGTCGGAGTCCGCCTGACCGAGAGCAGCTCCCCCCACACCTAGATGTTCTTTTGTGCCCTTCCCGCCGGCCTCCTCATCAGGCCTCCCTTTCTGTCCCAGGTGGCCTGGATTCCTCCGTGTCCTTCGTGGCTCAGGTCCTCGGGAAAGCCTGCGTCCACGGGAGGCAGCGTGAGTAGAGCCGCCCTTCCTGCCCGCCCTGCCCCGGCCCGCGCACGCCGTCCGCCGTCTGCAGAAGGCCGAGAATCCCTCCTACCCCGGCCCTCTGCGGGGTCCCCTTGCCCGGTGCTGTCCTGGGCCCCTGGGGTCTGGGGCTCGGCTGTGCTGACTGGGGAGCTGTGGGGCTGTCCTTGCTGGACCCACACAGCCCCCGGACACGAGGCAGGTGCAGCTCCCCAGGCTCAGGTCCTCCGTCTGTCCCCTCAGAGGAGATGCTGGGCGTGCTGGTGCCCCGGCTGGCAGTGCTCACCCAGGGCAGCTACCTGCACCAGCGCGTCTGCTGGCGCCTGGTGGAGCAAGTTCCGGACCGGGCCATGGAGGCGGTGCTGACCGGGCTGGTGGAGGCCACGCCGGGGTAAGCAGCTGGGCTTTCCTCCCGCTGCGCTGGCTTCTGGGGGTCTGGACCGCCAGAGGCTGCCTTTCCTTCACGCTGCTTCTCCTGGGCGCCGTGCTGTGGCTGGCACCCCCATGTCGGAGCCACAGGGTGTGAGTGGTGCCCTCTCAGTTCCTGCACGTGCGGATGGTGGCCTCTGCATCAGAGAGTCCCTGTCTCTTATGAAATAGCGTCGATGCTGTGAACAGCCTAGCTGTTTACCTACAGGCCTAAAGGCACCGGACTTCGGGGCGCCCACCCCGTCCTGCGCCTGTGGTCCCGCATTGCACACACATGCGCCACCTCCAGGCTCTGCCATGGTGACGAGCAGTGACTCACTTCCCAACGTCTTTGTGCAGGAGAATCAAGGTTGCATTTCTGGAAGCAGGACTGCCAGCCATTTAGCCCCCCACAAACCCTGCCAGCTCGCCTGCTTCAGACGTCTCCCCTACCCCCAACGTGTGCGAGGACGCACCTGTCTCTGCCCAAAGTGTTTCCTCTTCTTTTTTTTTTGAGACAGAGTCTCGCTGTCACGCCCAGGCTGGAGTGCAGTGGTCCGATCTTGGCTCACTGCAAGCTCCGCCTCCCGGGTTCATGCCATTCTCCTGCGTCAGCCTCCCGAGTAGCTGGGACTACAGGCGCCACCACCATACCTGGCTAATTTTTTGTGTTTTTAGTAGAGACAGGGTTTCACCATGTTAGCCAGGATGGTCTCGATCTGACCTGGTGATCCACCTGCCTCGGCCTCCCAAAGTGCTGGGATTACAGGCATGAGCCACTGTGCCTGACCTTTTTTTTTTTTGAGGTGGAGTCTGGCTCTGTCGCCCAGGCTGGAGTGCAGTGGCGCGATCTCGGCTCACTGCAGCCTCCACCTCCTGGGTTCAAGTAATTCTCCTGCCTCAGCCTCCTGCGTAGTTAGGACTGACTACAGGTACCCGCCACCACGCCCGGCCAATTTTTGTATTTTTAGTACAGACGGGGTTGTGCCATGTTGGCCAGGCTGGTCTTGAACTCCTGGCCTCAAGCAATCCACCTACCTTGGCTTCCCAAAGTGTTGGGATTACAGGCGTGAGCCCCTGCACCCGGCTGACTTTGCATTCTTGATTCTGGGTGAGGGCGTGCGTGTTCAAGGCGTTTGTATTCTTTTCTCTGTGAACTGTATAATCATATAATCACATTCTATTTTACAGTTTTGTTGTTGTTGTTGGGGGTGATTGTTTTTAGAGACAGGGTCTTGCTCTGTCTCCCAGGCTGCCATGGTGCGATCATAGCTCACTGCAGCCTTGACCTCCTGGGCTCCAGCGATCTTCCCACCTCAGCTTCCTGAGTAGCAGGACCATAGGTGCGCGCGCTCATACCCAGCTAATTTTTAAATTTTTTGTAGCGACAGGGCTCACTTTGTTGCCCAGGCTGGTCTCAAACTCCTGGCCTTAAGTGATCCTCCTGCCTTGGCCTCCCAAATTTTTTTTTTTTTTTTTTTTGAGGCGGAGTCTCGCTCTGTCACCCAGGCTGGAGTGCAGTGGCCGGATCTCAGCTCATTGCAAGCTCCGCCTCCCGGGTTCACGCCATTCTCCTGCCTCAGCCTCCCGAGTAGCTGGGACTACAGGCGCCCACAACCGCGCCCGGCTAATTTTTTGTATTTTTAGTAGAGACGGGGTTTCACCGTGGTCTCGATCTCCTGACCTTGTGATCCGCCCGCCTCGGCCTCCCAAAGTGCTGGGATTACAGGCGTGAGCCACCGCGCCCGGCTCCAAATGTTTTTTTAACTGTTACGTCTTTGTGTGGAATTGTAAGTGATGAGTGAGGGAGAAATCCCGCCATATCTGTTTCCACACTGGCTGGAGAGACTTGGGCTCTTTCTGGAGACCCATAACCTCTCACTGGGAGGACTCTCGCAGTCTAGACCGGGGGTCTGCAGGCGACTTGCACAAAATTTGGCCCGCTGCGTGTTTTTGTAAATAACGTATTTTTGGCACCAGTCACGTTCGTCCCATTTACGTATTTGGCTGCTTTTGGCTACAGTGGCAGCGTGGAGTGGCTGTGACACGGCTGTGTGGCCCCTAAACCCTGAACACGTAGGCTCTGGCCCTTTACAGAAAAGCTTCTGCCCCGGCCCCACATGAGGCACTGACCTTGGGCTGGGTCAGCCAGGAAGGAGGCCGTGGGGCCCGGACCCGCCTCCGCCCGGGCTGGGGCGCAGGGAAGGAGGCCATGGGGCGCGGACCCGCCTACGCCCGGGCTGGGGCGCAGGTGCTATCTGGGTTGTCGCATTTATGCCCTGGAGAAGGGAGGATGAAGGCCCAGCTCAGGCAGTCGGAGGATGGAACCAGAGGCTCTCGGCTAGAAATTGGCAGGCCCAGAATCAAGCCAGAGTCTGTGGGCATCAGAATTCATGCTCTCTCACTCCTTCCTGCCTCCAGGCCGGCTTGCATCTCTGGTCCCCTGACTCTGTCTTGCAGGCCTGAGGTCCTGTCGCGACTGCTGGGGAACCTAGTGGTGAAGAACAAGAAAGCCCAGTTTGTGATGACCCGGAAGCTTCTGTTCTTACAGTCCCGGCTCACGGTGAGGACGCCACGGAGGGTGCGGGCTGCTGGCTGCCCCAGCACAGCAAGAATCGCTGCAAAACATGGGGTCGGAGCAGGGGTCTGCTGCCTGGGAGACCCTGCCCGTGATTTGGCGGTGGCCGGCAGGAGTTGGCGAGGCCGCGGGTGCCTCCTTGCCCCGATGACAGACCCTGCTGTGACAGGCGCTGAGTGAGGCTTCTCATGTCTCTTAATCCTCTAGACTCCCGAGAAGCCACCTGCCCCAGCTGCGTTCTGTGACAGGGGCTTGAGGGGGGGGGGGGGGGGGGGGGGGGGATAGGTCAGGTCACAGAGGAGGTCGTGCACTTCCCGGACTTGTGACTCCCGTCCCCATGGCCTGAGCCCGGAGTGGGTGAGCCAGGGCCCCTGATTCCCGGTCACTTCTTGCTTCACCCTCCTCCTTTGCTCACACGAGAACTTAAGATGGCGAGTCCCCACCCCAGCACGGCAGCAGCTGCATCCCTTGTTTTTATATGGGACCGTTTTATCACGTTCAGTTCGAAGGAATAGAGGCGGGTGGGTCACTTGAGCCCAGGGGGCAGCTTCTGCAGGAGGGGAGGGTCCCGCATTCCAGGAGGCAGCGGCCGCCCCTGTGCTTCTTGTCTGTCTGCTGCCCTCAGTCCGGTCCTGGTCCTGGCACGGCTCTTGGCCTTGGGAGCCCCGGGCTGGCCAGGCGGCGGCCTCGGCCTGGTGGACAGGCATGTACTTCTGTTGCAGACGCCCATGCTGCAGAGCCTGCTGGGCTATCTGGCCATGGACAGCCAGCGGCGCCCACTCCTGCTGCAGGTACGAGCCTCTTGGCTCTCCATCCCCTTGAGGCCCTGGGAGAAGAGCTGTGCGGGGCCCACCTTGGGGGCAGGCAGGGTGAGGCTGGCTGGGCTGGCGCCATAGCTCTCTCAGTGGCTGTGGGCCTGGCGGGAACAGCCTGGCCCCCAGCCCCACCCAGTCCTGGGCCATGCCACCTGCCAGGTGCTGAAGGAGCTGTTGGAGACGTGGGGCAGCAGCAGTGCCATCCGCCACACCCCCCTGCCGCAGCAGCGCCATGTCAGCAAGGCCGTCCTCATCTGCCTGGCGCACCTCAGGGAGCCGGAGCTGCGCGACAGCCGGGATGGTGAGCGGGTGGTTCGGGCTCCCCCCGGCCCTGGGCACCCCGAGATGCTCAGGGGGCCTGTCCGGTGCTTGTAGAACTGCTGGCCAGCATGATGGCAGGCGTGAAGTGCCGCCTGGACAGCAGCCTGCCCCCCGTGCGCTGCCTGGGCATGGTTGTGGCCGAGGTCATTAGCGCCAGGATCCACCCCGAGGGGCCTCCCCTAAAATTCCAGGTGAGCGGGCCGTCTCCTCCATGTCCCTGTGTGGCTGGCCCGGGTCTCTGAGCGGCTGCCTCTCTAGCCCCAGGGTCACTGCCTCTGCCCGGGGTCCAGACCTGGGGAGTGTCTGTGTTGGCTTCTCGCATGGCTGAGGCTGGAAGCTGCGGCAGGCTCTCAGCCCTGAGCTCCTGGGGCCACACAGGGTCGGGTGAGCACAGGGCCCCCGGGGGGGGCTGCACAGGTTCACAGACTCTCTTCAGATGGGGATCTGGGGGAGGCTGGGTTAGGGAGCCACCCGCTGTGGTTCGTCTGGCCCGGGCTGCAGGGCAGCCAGGTCGCTGTGGGTCGGTGGGCGCGGGTGTGGTCGGTGGGCGCGGGTGTCAGCGCCTCTCTGCTGCCTGCCGTCTGCTGTGGGCGGCTACCTGGCCGTGGAGGAGCCCTGTCTGCCTTCAGGCTGTGGCGGTGATCGCCTGTCCTCTCATCTGCTGAGACCCTGGAATCTCTCTGGGGCATTGGCCTGGCGGGAGGCCCCGCTCCTTCGGGAGGGACCACGGCCCCCACCTTTGAGCACACCCAGTGCTACCGTTGGCCTGAGGTGGAACCTTAGAAAGTCGCTTTTGAAAAGACACGTGGTTGTCCAGGGCCCAGCCACTGAGTGAGACCGGGCTGCGAGGGAGGCCGCAGTGGGGAGTGGCTCCCGCTCGGGGAGGGGCCCTGTCTGGGGGAGGGGCCCTGTCTGGGGGAGGGGCCCTGTCTGGGGGAGGGGCCCTGTCTTGGGGGAGGGGCCCTGTCTGGGGGAGGGGCCTTGTCTGGGTGGGGGGCCCTGTCTTGGGGAGGGGCGCTGCAGCCTGGCAGATGCCGCTGAGCCTGCTCCCCTGCTGTAGTATGAAGAGGATGAACTGAGCCTTGAGCTGCTGGCCTTGGCCTCCCCACAGCCTGTGGGTAACGGCGCCTCGGAGGCGGGGTGAGGGTCTCTGCACCCCCGGGACCCCACCGCTATTGCTGAGGATTCCACTGCCGGGTGGGAGCGGGTGAAAGCCTTTGTTTTGGTCCTGTGAGTCCTGAGACCAGAGGCTTGAGCGGAATCTAAATGATTTGTTCCTTGTTTCCTTAAAGCACCTCCCTCGTTCCAGCCACGGCAGAGCCCCCTGCAGAGACCCCCACAGAGATCGTGGATGGCGGCGGCCCCCAAGCACAGCTGGCAGGCTCTGACTCGGAGCTGGACAGGTAGCGGCTCTGCCACCCCAGTGGGTAGCGTGCAGGAGGCCAGGAGGCGAACCCCTCACACTCCAACCTGTGGCCCCGTGGGGGGCTCCCTGCCTGCTCCAACCTGCGCCCAGTGGGGGCTCCCTGCCTGCTCTGTCCTTGTTCTCTTTTGTCCTCATGGGAGGGCTCTCAGCTCCCAGCTCTGCTGCAGGTGCAGGGGCTGAGGTGTGAGGTCCACATCTTGGGGTGGAGTGAGGGGTTGGCTCTGCCGTTGGGCACTTCCTCTCACAGGCCGTGGGCTGTTTGTGTCTGCTCTGCCCTCCCCCAGCGATGATGAGTTTGTGCCCTATGACATGTCGGGGGACAGAGAGCTGAAGAGCAGCAAGGCTCCTGCCTACGTCCGGGACTGTGTGGAAGGTGGGCACAGGCCCCTGGAGGGCCTTGCTGGGCTGGGCATGGGTCTCGCTCACAGCCTGGTTCTGCCTCAAGGGGTCACCAGGAAGCCCTGGGCCCAGGGTGGCAACCGTGCTGCTGGCTCTCACGGGCTCAGGATCTGGGTCAGGGCTGAGGCTGACCGAGGCCTATCTGGGTTCTGTGCAGCCCTGACCACATCTGAGGACGTAGAGCGCTGGGAGGCGGCCCTGCGGGCCCTTGAGGGCCTGGTCTACAGGAGCCCCACAGCCACTCGGGAGGTGAGTGGGGGGCGGGAATGGGTGGGGAGGCCCAAGATGGTAGCTCCCTCAATGCCGTCTGTGTCCTGGCCACTGAGGGTGACATCTGGCTCCCCTGTGTGACTCAGGGCTGCTGCCTCTCCCAGAAGGGCCATGGCCTGGGGCCTCTGCCGGGGTGGGTGGCTCAGGCCCTGTGAGTCTCGGTGAGGCCTCAGGGCGGGTGGCTGGGTCCAGCAGTTTTTCCAGCCCTAACCCCTGTGTGCAGGTGAGCGTGGAGCTGGCCAAGGTGCTTCTGCATCTGGAGGAGAAGACCTGTGTGGTGGGATTTGCAGGGCTGCGCCAGAGAGCCCTGGTGGCTGTCACGGTCACAGACCCAGCCCGGGTGAGTCCCCGCACCCGTGGCCCCGGCCAGTGCAGGCGCAGCGGGAAGCGCTGGGAGCTGCAGTGCCTGAGGCTCGGTCCCATGCTGGAGCTGGCTGTGAGGTGCCTGGAGGTCGCCCTGGGCAGACCTCAGGTCCCGGACCACAGCAGCCTTTCCCCTGTGCCCTCAGGTGGCTGACTATCTGACCTCGCAGTTCTATGCCCTCAACTACAGCCTCCGGCAGCGCATGGACATCCTGGACGTAAGTGCTGCCTCCTCCGCCGTGTTCTGAGGTCCACCCGCCCGTGGCATGTGCCACCGCGGTGTTGGCTTTGCTGTGGGGCCGGGTTCCTGGGAGAAGGGCATGCGTTTGTGGTGTGGCGGGACTGCGTGGCTTTAGGATGAGGCTGCGCTGGGCGCTGGGCACGTTCTCATTTCCTGGAGCACAGAGCCCACCTTCCCCACTTTCCCGCTCCCAGGACGCGGTCGCTGTGAGATACGGGGAAGTGATTTTCTCCTTGTTCCCAGAACGCACCTTCCCCCGGGCGGCGAGGGCCCCTGGGCCCGTGTCTGAGGCTTTGGCTGATGACTTGACTCTTGGGAAATGTTCTTCCCTGGAGCAGTGGCGACTGCCTCGGGCCTGTCTCCCTCCAGGTGCTGACTCTGGCTGCCCAGGAGCTGTCTAGGCCTGGGTGCCTCGGGAGGGCTCCCCAGCCTGGCTCCCCGAGTCCCAACACCCAGTGCCTGCCAGCGGCAGCCGCCTCTCAGCCTGGCAGTGCCGTGACATCCGACTGGCGGGTGCTGGTGGAGGAGCGGATCAGAAGCAAGACCCGGCGGATCTCCAAGGTTACTGGGCGCCTGGTCAGCTCACGGGCATGGGGACCGCGGGTGGGCGGGAGGGGCGGTCACACACCTCCAGGCGCTGTCTACGGCGAGGGGCGGCCGCATTCGCAGGGGATGGTGCCTGTGCCGGGATTCCGGAAAGGCAGGTCCATGGTTCGCGCCGAGGAACTGGACCTGGCTGTCGGGGACCTAGACTGGGCTTGGGGACGTGCTACGAGACAGGTGCCCTGGTGGCGCTCTGTCCTCAGAGCGTCTGGAGATGTTTTTGGTTGTCGCTGGCGGTGGGGGAGACCAGGGGGGCATCCTGCAGTGCCCAGGGCGGCCCCGCCATGACGCTCCTCCAGCCCTGAACGTCCTGCCTGCAAGGTCGGGAAGACTTGGTCTGCTGCCCAGGCATTGGCCGTGGAGCCCGAGTCCCGTCACCAACCCCGCGGGGCCTGGGAGCTGGGTGGGGCCGGAGGAGTGGCCCAGGGAGGCAAGGCGAGGCTGGGGTCCACGCTGCTTTGTGGGATCCTCTCGGGGTAGGGGTGCTGTGCCCGCTGCCCAGAGGCCTGTGCCTCCGTGAGCGCCATGTGTGTCTGGCAGGGTGGCCCGAGGCAGGGCCCAGCAGGTGGCCCCAGCAGATTCAGCTCCGTGGCTGGCCACTTCTTCTTCCCCCTCCTTCATCACTTTGACAGGTGAGTGGGTGTTCTGTGGGCCTGTGGATGTGGGGGACAGGGACCCTGGATGTACCCCTGTGGCCAAGAGGTTTCCAGGCTGGGGTCTGAGTGGGCTTGGGTGTGAACAGGGTTGCGGCTTTGCTGTGGCTTTTTGTAAGCCTGTGTTAAGTGGCAGGGAACGTTCTGGAAGGTTCCTCCGTGGTTGAGCTTTGCTGTGAGGTGCCAGGCGTCTGCTCTGATGCTGGGCTTGCGGCATGGCCGGCAGTGCTGCCTGCATGTGCCTGACGCCACCAGCCACTGGGCCCTCCTCACCGCCTCCTGCCTCAGCCGGTGCTGCTCTGGCCCCAGGTTCAGGGCGTGAGGCTCTCGGGATGGCAGAGAAGTGTGGGGCCTGAGTCATGGTGCAGCAGGGGTGGGAGGTCTCGGCGTTGGGAGCTCCTGGCCCAGGTGGGCTTGTGCCAGACAGCCCTGCAGGGGGAGTGGGCACCCGGGAACGGTCCTGCGGTCTCAGTGCAGGCAAGGTGGTGGGCACAGGAGGAGGGGCTGTGTGGGGCTCCCTCAGTCTCCCGCGGTGGCCCAGGATGTTGGGGACCTGGCCCTGAAGCGCCCCTGCACCCTGGGCTCCACCCTGTGCTCTAGGCCTGTGGTGACCTTCGACCTCTTGGGAGATGACCAGCTGGTTCTCGGAAGGCTGACGCACACCTTAGGGGCCCTGATGTACCTGGCTGTTAACACCACGGTGAGCCGGGAGAGGTTGTTGGGCGCTGGCCTGCACTGCCCGTGGATCAGGAGTGCTCCTCAGCCTCACCTGCGCCTGGGGATGGGTGTCTGAGGGAGGAGCTGCCTGTGTGGGCCCCCAGGCAGCGGGAGCATCCCCTCGGCTGTCAGGCAGGCCCTGTCCCTGCTGCTGCCCAGCAGCGGAAGCTGCCCGTGGGTGCTGGGATGTGGGGACGGCGTGGGGACCCCGCTGACTGTCTCTCTGCTGGTGTCCAGGTGGCTGTGGCCATGGGCAAGGCCCTGCTGGAATTCGTGTGGGCCCTTCGCTTCCACGTCGACGCGTGAGTGGCCTGTGGGGTTGGGCCAGGCCAGGGGTGCAGGTAGACACAAGGGTCTCATCGTGGGGGCCCCATGGAGCCTCGAGGTGACTGACAGGCAGCCTGGCCTGGTACTTCCCAAATAGGAAATGTGCCAGGCAGGGCCGCAGCGTGGGTGGTCCACCGCACTGGGGGAGTGGGAGGTCTCCGTGGCCTGGGACGTGGTCCCTGCCGGTTTCAGCCTCCACCTTTCTGCTGGCAGCTATGTGCGCCAGGGGCTCCTGTCGGCCGTCTCCTCCGTCCTGCTCAGCGTGCCTGCCGCGCGCCTGCTGGAGGACCTGCTGGACGAGCTGCTGGAAGCCCAGTCCTGGCTGGCGGGTAAGTGTCGGCCCAGGCTCTGTGTGTGTGTGTGGTGCAGCTCCTGCAGGCTGGGCCGGGGCCAGCTGGCTGGGAGCCGGGCCTCTCATCTGGGGGGCACATCCCTCTCATGGACATCCAGAGACACGTGGTGGCCCCGGTGTGGGGAATCCAGTGCCTGGTTCCTGTTGTGGCCGCTGTGGAATCCTGCAGGGGAGACGAGGGAAGACACCTCCCTCCACAAATGGGCTTCCTTCTGAGAAAGCCACCAGGACAGCCCTGCAAGCCCAGAGCCCCTCCCTCAGGCTCACCTGGGGAACGTTTTGCCACTTGGCTCCCTCCATTTATGTTCTTTTTATTTTTAAAACGTTTATGTAGTTTTTTGAGACAGGGGTCTTGCTCTGCTGTTCACGTTGGAGTGCACTGGCACGATCTTGGCTCACTGCAGCCTTGAGCTCCTGGACTCAAGTGATCCTCCCACCTCAGCCTCCTGAGTAGCTGGGACCACAGGTGCACAGCACCATAGCCTGCTAGGTTTTAAAATAATTTTTGTAGAGATGGGGTCTTGCTGTGTTGCCTGGGCTCATCTGAAACTCCTGAGCTCAAGCAGTCCTCCCACCTCGGCCTCCCAAAGTACTGGGATTACAGGCATGAGCCACTGCGCTTGGACCCTGTAAAAGTCAATCGTGAACGTTGTGACCTTTGGCCTTTTGGTACTTGAGCTGGGCCTAAGGACAGGCTGCCATGACCCCTTGGGACCCACACAGGCAGAGTGTGCAGGCCGGAGGTGCAGCCACCCCCGCACTGGCCTGATCCTGGACCCTGCTGGGGCCCCTCTGAGCCCCCACACACCCGCCTCCCTGGGCCCCTCTGAGCCCCTGCCCGCCCGCCTCCCTGGGCTCCTCTGGCTGGTACAGTCCCAGCACCTTTTGTTGTTTGCTTGCCCTTGTGGTCCAGTGACTGGTTTGTGGGGCACTTAGGGTGGGTTCGCAGCCCAGCCCCTGAACCAGCCTCGGTTTCCATGTGTTTGTCAGGAGGCTCCTGGGTGATGTGGGTCCTTCCCAGGGACTTGCGCTCAGGCCTCTGTGCTGGGGGACGCTGGGGGATGCTTGTGGTGAGGTCACCTTTCCCGTGGGGTTGGGCTGTGTGCCTCTTCTGCCCCAGCCGTCTCCCCTCTCCCCACCTGGGCGCAGTGCCAGTCTGCTGGGTGTGAACGGGTGTTTCCCACAGGAATGGAGCTGATGAGTCCCCGGGGATGGGCTGAGGAGCAGAGCATGGGACCGATGGACATGGGAAGGGCGGGCCCAGCTCTGCCCTGTCCCCTCCCAGGCCCTGTGCTCAGGGTGGCTGTGAATATCTTCCCATGGAGCAGCTGGAGGGTCTTGGGCCGAAAGTGCAGGGAGCCTGTGCAGGGCTTTGCTTTTTTCAAGGGGGGTGCGGTGCCCCAGACACCGGTCTCTTGGAGCTGCTGCGCAGCCCCTCCTCAGTGTGCTCTCGCCCACTCGCCCTGCCTGGAGGAGGAGAGGTTCCCCCTTGGCCGGTGGAGCCACTGACAGGGCTGGGTGGGCGAGCACATTCCCTGCAGTCCCCAGCCTACCTCCTTCCCCAGAGACTTGGTGCTTGCCACGTCATCGTCTGGGGGCTTTGGGGACCTGAAGCACCAGGAGGAGCAGGGGGGCTCTGTCCCTCGGCCGATCCCGTTCCACTCAGGGCTGGTGGGGTCCGGGCAGGGTATTCTCCTTTCACAGGCACCTCTCCCAGGGGTGTACAGGTGCTTCCTCACCCTGCGATTCTAGCCAGTCTGGGGAGTAGTTGCGGCCAGCAGAGCCCTCAAGGCTCACCAGGCTCCAGGCTGCAGGAGACCTTGGTGAGGGGCCCAGCCCTGCGGGCAGCCGAGAACTCTGGCTCCGACCTGGGGGGCGGGCAGTGTGCAGTCCCAGACACCCCAGAGGCCTCCCCACAGGCAGGGGGCACTTCCCGACGCCCACCACCCGGATTCCTAGGGTCTCTACCTCTGACCGCAGCCCATGTCTGCTGTCCAGCACGGAGCAGGCCCTGCAGTGTTCGGGTGTTCCCGGGCTGTGTGCCCCACCCCAGGCCCCCTTCCCATGGCTGCCTGTCCCACAGCTCAGGGCAGCCCTCCGTGTACAGTGCTGCGTGCACAGAGCCTGTGGCACGCAGGACGTGGCCTTGGGGAGGGTCCGGGCTCACTGCAGACCCAAGCCCCCTTTCTTCCGTGGAGTCAGGCCTGGCGGGGCGGTTCAGGCAGACTGAAGACAGGAGGGAGAACATGCCCTCCATGCTGCCTCAGCTTTGCTTGTCACTCTCCGGCAGACGTGGCTGAGAAAGACCCGGACGAGGACTGCAGGACGCTGGCACTGAGGGCCCTGTTGCTTCTGCAGAGACTCAAGAACAGGCTCCTCCCACCCGCATCTCCCTAGTCCCTGGAGGCCTCCCCAGGACCACCCCCGCCGGCAGCAAGGAAGGTGGCCGAGCAGCGGCCTGGAGCAGCGGAGCCAGGCTTTGTAGCGAGGTCAGGTCGGCGGCAGCATCCGGTTCGGAGAGTGCAGATGCAGGAAGGCCCGGCCTGCCGCTATTTATAGTGCAGCAAGTCTGCTAAAAATACACTGGGCCTGGGCACTGCCCGCCGGGACATGGCAGCCTGGACGTGGGGCTGTGGCCAGGGCCGTGGGCGTTGCTGGTGGGGTTGACTCCTCCAGTGAGGGCAGAACCAGGCTGGCAGGAGGGGAGGACAGTGTACCTGCTACTCAGAGCCCCCAAGGCACTCCTGTGAGCGCCACCAAGCAGGACAGAGCAGCTCTTGTCCCAGGTCCCTTGGGCTGAGCGCCGTGTCACCAGGAGAATCGTGCTTGCGGCCCAGGCAGGGCGTGTGGCTCCTGGATGGGCTTGTGGGGCGGGTGGACAGGACACGGGCTCCCAGAAAATAAACTACTTTATTGGAATTGCAGGAGTGTTGGTGGCCGGTGGGCAGAGCCTAGTGGAGGGTGCAGCCACCAGGGCCCGGGTGTCCCAGCTGTTGCTCAGGAGCCGTGGGTCTTGCAGGAGTGTGGGGGGATGTGATGTGTGGGGGCAGGTGCCCCAGCCCTCCAGCTGCAGCTTCCTAACTGAGGTTCTACAAGTTTCTCAGGCTTTACAGTGTGTAGTTGGGAGAATATGATGGAAGGGTGAACCCGACTCCCTTTAAAGGAACGAATCCACAAATCTACGGAGCTGCCGGCACCCGGAGGCAGCAAGGTGCAGATGGGGCACAGCCTCTGCCGGCCCGGGCCGCTGCGTTCCTGCCCAGCTCTGTTGTTGCGTCTTCCATCACAGACGTGTTTTTTCCCAGTGAAAAGGCTGGCTTTGCTGCAGCTGACTGGAAAATTCCAGAAGGTGCCTTCCTGCAGCCGCACGCTGGTCCTGGGGCCCAGGCCCGTCAGGGGTCGTCGTCTGCCTCTTCCACCACCTCCTCGTCCGGCTCCCTGGGGTCCTCCATGCTGTTGTGGCAGACCCGCTCCGGCACCGTGCGTGGCAGCGGGAGACCCAGCCCCTGGTGCACGGCGTCCACAGCCCGCGGGCTCACGTAGTAGGACATGTTGGCCAAGGGAAGCCGCCGCCGCATCTCCTCCAGGAATCTGTAGGCCTGGGGCAGAGGAGCAGATGTTACTCAGCTTTCCTCAACAACCGGGCACAACTCTCTGCCCGCAGGCCAGGCACATGCTGCTGCCCCTGGAGGCGGGTGGGGTGCCTCCCTGCTAGAGGACGCAGTGCACTGAGGCTTCCCAGTGGTGATGGGGGGATGCGGTGCCCACGGACCGCACGTGTGCCATGTGTGGACGGTTAACAGGAAGCTTCGGTTGGCCTTTCAGCTGGAAATGCAGAGCCAGGGCCCTGGGAAGTCCTCAGCAGCTGTGCACAGAGGCCTGCTCCCCCTGCGTGTGCGGGCAGAGCCTCCCGGGGCGGCAGAGGCCCTGTGTTTTGCACTCAAGTCTTGGGAGTGGACATGCATGTCAGACTGGAGGGCAGGCAGCAATATCTAGTGGTTTGTCTTGGGTATTATTATTGTTTTGAGGTGGAGTCTCAGCTATGAAGATATAATAAGCTTGTTGGATGGCCCCTCCCATCACCCGGCAGCGGACCTGTATTTAAGGAAGGCCTCAGCTGGGGTGGGCGCTGGTGGAGTGCAAGCCTTTCACGCAGTCTCGAATCAGAGGGTGAGGGCAAACATCTACAACTGAAAAGATGCTGCCTCAGATGTTGACAAACCACTCTGCCATGTGCCGGGCACTGTGCTGGGGACACAGGGGACACAGGACATAAGGACACAGGAGAACAAGCTTGGCTAATGCTGTAGCGGGGAGTCCAGGTCAGGCTGAGGTCCTGCAGTGGCAGAATTCAGAGAAGGGTCAGCACAGGGAGAGAGGGAGAGGAAGGAGCTGGCCAGGGTCGAAGAGGGACCCTGTGGTCAGAAAGGGCCAGTGTCCTCCTGATGCAACCAGGGCCTAGCGTGTGTGACTGCTCTGTGTGCAGAGCTAGCTTTGGAGAAGGCAACGAAGTGGTTTCCAGAAGGCAGGCAGAGGGTGCGGAGGGCAGGTGAGGGGTGGTGGGGGTCAGGACGGGTGGCGTAGGTGGGTGAGGGGCGGTGGGGGTCAAGACGGGTGGCGTAGCTGGGTGAGGGGTGGTGGTGGGCAGGACAAGGGTGACAGGAGTGTTGCCAGTCTCCAGCGTCGAGTGTGTGCGGGCTGTGCTCAGATGATGGCGGGAAAGCTGAGCGGACGTGGGAGCCGTGGCCGGGTGAGGTGGTGCACGTGGCCCCGGGCGGTGCTACAGCAGCCGTGAGGGAGCGTGTGCCTGGCCTTTCTCAGTTTAGCTGGCCTTCTTGGTTTCTTTCTTTTTTCTTTTGCATTTCGAGTTACTAAATCCCATAGGCTTCAAGCAACCATAGAGACAATAAAGAAGTTGGTGAAATATTTAAAATGTGGATTTTCTGTTAATTTTGAGGATATAGCAGTCTGGGCATCTCTATAGTCCAATTTTGCTTTTATATGTAAAACTATAGTTCTCCTAGAAATAGAAACCCTGCTGGAGCAGGGCGCGGTGGTGCACACCAGCCACTCAGGAGGATCCTTTGAACCTGGGAGGCTGAGGCTGCAGGGAGCCGTGACTGTGCCACTGCACTCCAGCCTGGGTGACACAGCAAGACCCCGTCTCAGAACCAAACCAAACAACAACAACAAAGAAACCTTGTTAGGATTAGACTGAGTTGTTTTTCCAGCAGCAAAAGGGGCCAGTGGATGGAAGTGGAAGGGCGCAGAGGGGCGTGAGCAGCTGGATCAGGGAGTCTGTGTTTCACGGGGCTGACCCTTCAGCCCTGAGGAAAAGCCACTGCCGGGGAGCTTTTCTGTGAATTCTGGAGACTGCAGTCCAGTGAGGCCCACACAGTCACCAGCATGTTTCTCAAGTTCGTTTCTCAATACTCAGTTTGTGAGCCCCGGGAACTATCTGCTAGGGCAACACAACTGGTGGCTGCGGAGGCCCTGCAGGCATCGGCAAAGCTGCAGGGCCTGACACAGGCAGGTGTGTGGAATTCTGTATGTTGGCTACAATAGAATTATGGTTGAAAAAGAGGCCGGGCACAGTGGCTCACGCCTGTAATCCCAGCACTTTGGGAGGCCGAGGCGGATGGATCACAATGTCAGGAGATCGAGACCATCTTGGCTAACACAGTGAAACACCGTCTCTACCAAAAAAAAAAAAAAATACAAAAATTAGCTGGGTGTGGTGGCACTCACCTGTAGTCCCAGCTACTTGGGAGGCTGAGGCAGGAGAATTGCTTGAGCCCGGGAGACGGAGCTTGCAGTGAGCTGAGATCGCACCACTATACTCCAGCCTGGGCAACAAAAACCAGACTCTGTCTCAAAAAAAAAAGAAAAAGAATAAGAAGAGAGGCTTCTGACAACAGGAGCACGTCTCCTATGAGAGCAGCCCCCCTCTAACAACGACAGACACGTGGAAAGGCACTGGGGGCAGCTGTGAGCAGGCTGATGCTGGGAGCGGGTGGCACTGGGCCGGCTTCCTGCTTCTCATAACTTTCTTTCGTTTGTTTTTTTTTTTGAGACAGAGTCTCACTGTCTCCCAGGCTGGAGTGCGGTGGCGTGATCTCAGCTCACTGTAAGCTCCACCTCCCGGGTTCACGCCATTCTCCTGCCTCAGCCTCTCGAGTAGCTGGGACTACAAGTGCCTGCCACCACGCCCGGCTAATTTTTTGTACTTTTAGTAGAGACGGGGTTTCACCGTGTTAACCAGGATGGTCTCCATCTCCTGACCTCATGATCTGCCTGCCTCGGCCTCCCAAAGTGCTGGGATTACAGGCGTGAGCCACCGCACCCAGCCGCTTCTCACAACTTTCTGCCTCAGGGTAGAAGTCAGGGCCAGTGTGGGGATCAGAGAGCCACATAGAAGCCTACCCTTTTCCAGGCTTAAAGAACCAGAATCAAGATTTTTGTTGACCACAGCAGCTGGAATGTGAAGGTGGAAATGTGGGGATATAGCAGGTCATAGAGGGGAGCCCAAATCCTGGGCATACCCTGCCCTCATCACTAGTTGCTCCCACACTACATGTGAGGCAGGGGAGGCGCAGACTTTAAGATGGCCAACTCAAGCTACCAGCAAGGATTTCAGCTGCTATCCACCACAGGGGAAAGAGTTTCTACTCAGAGCTGAGCAAAGGTGATTGCCTAATAAAACGAACCAAAAAAAGCAAAACTCTTTGGAGGAATGTAACAGAAGCCAGAGTCTCTACAATGGATTATCCAAAATGTCCATGATACAAAAAAATGACTAGACATAAGAAACAGGAAAATTAGATCCATACTCAAAAGGCAAGTAATGGAGATCAATCCTACATGACCCAGATATTGGAACTGGTAGCTAAGATTTTAGAGCAGCAGTTACAACTCTGTTCAAGGATATAAAGGAAAATATATTTTAAACAAATTAACACATAGGCAATTTTAGCCAATAAAAAAAAGAACTAAGTGTAAATTCTAGGGCTGAAAAATATAAGCGCTAAAAAAATTGCTGGAGAGGTTAACAGCAGATTGAAGATAGCTAAAGAAAGTCTGTAAATACAAATTAGTCCAAAGGACAGAAAACAGAAAATAATGAGCAGTAATCGCAAATGTGTGTCTACTAGATATGGAAGACCTAACATTTAACTGGAGTCCCAGAAGGAAAAAAGAGCAAATTTCCCAAATTTGGTGAAACACAAATATAAATCCAAAAAGCCCAGGATAAATAAAATGAAAACACCTAGCAACATCATTATCACACTGCTGAAATACAAATTCAAAAAGAAAATCATGACAGCAGCCAGTGTGGTGGGAGATGGAGAGATATGTGACACGTAAGGGCCCCAGAGACAGCCCACAGCTGACTCTTCCAGAAACAATGGAGGCCCAGACATAGAGAAAACATTCAAGTGCTGAAAGGAAAAAAACCTGTCAAATCAGGATTTTTTTGAGTCAGGACCTTGCTCTGTTGCCCAGGCTGGAGTGCAGTGGTTCTTTCGCAGCTCACTGCAGACTCAACCTCCTGGGCCCAGCAATCCTCCCACCTCGGCCTCCCAAGCAGCTAAGACTGCAGGTGTGTGCCACCGTGCCTTGCTGTTTTTTTCAGAGATGGGGTCTCACTTGTTGCCCAGGCTGGACTTGAACTCCTGGCCTCAAGAAATCCTCCCACCTCGGCCTCCCAAAGTGCTGAGATTGCAGGCGTGAGCCACCGCACCCGGCCTCAGAATTCTTTATCTGATGAGAACAACCTTAAAGAATACAGGCAAAATAAATACATTTCAGGTTAATGAAAAGTAAGACAACTCATCAGGAGACCTGAACTTGAACAAATGCTAACGGGAGCTCAGGCTGAAGAAGAATGACACCGCAGGCAAAGCTGAATCACTGGGAAGAAGTAAGAACACCAGAAATGGTGCTTTGGGAGGCCGAGGCGGGCGGATCACCTGAGGTCTGGAGTTCGAGACCAGCCTGACCAACATGGAGAAACCCCATCTCCCCTAAAAATACAAAATTAGCTGGGCATGGTGGTGCATGATTGTAATCCCAGCTACTCAGGAGCCTGAGGCAGGAGAATCATTTGAACCCAGGAGGTGGAGGTTGTGGTGAGTCGAGATTGTGCCACTGTACTGCAGCCTGGGCAACAAAGAGTGAAACCACCTCAAAAAAAAAAAAAAAAAAGAAAAAAGAAAATGAACACCAGAAATGGTAAATATGTAAGTAAATGTAAAAGACTGTTTCTTTCTTTTTAATTTCTTTCTTTTTTTTTTTCTTTGAGATGGAGTCTCGCTCTGTTACCCAGACTGGAGTGCAGTGGCGTGATCCCGGCTCACTGCAAGCTCTGCCTCCTGAGTTCACACCATTCTCCTGCCTCAGCCTCCCCAGCAGCTGGGACTACAGGCACCCACCACCACGCCTGGCTAATTATTTTGTATTTTTTTGGCAGAGATGGGGTTTCACCGTGTTAGACAGGATGGTCTTGATCTCCTGACCTCGTGATCCACCTGCCTCGGCCTCCCAAAGTTTTGGGATTACAGGCGTGAGCCACTGCACCCAGCCTCCTTTTAATTTCGTTAAAACATACGACTGTTGAAAGCAAAAATTATAACACTATATTGTGTTTATAATACATTTCAATGTTATACATTTGACACATATAGGTAGGGACGTGGGTGGGTAAATGGACCTACCTGCTAACTCTAATGTGATAAGTATGTTTTGGTAATCCCTAGGGCAAACGCTAGAAATATAATGCAAAGAGAGGAGTAGAGATAAAAAGCTGACAGCTTTTTAATGAAATTGAAAAAAGTATTCAACTGACTTAAAAGAAGGCAGGAGGCCGGGCGCGGTGGCTCAAGCCTGTAATCCCAGCACTTTGGGAGGCCGAGGCGGGTGGATCACGAGGTCAGGAGATCGAGACCATCCTGGCTAACATGGTGAAACCCCGTCTCTACTAAAAATACAAAAAAAAAACTAGCCAGGCGTGGTGGCGGGCGCCTGTAGTTCCAGCTACTCGGAGGCTGAGGCGGGAGAATGGCGTGAACCCGGGAGGTGGAGCTTGCAGTGAGCCGAGATCGCGCCACTGCACTCCAGCCTGGGCCACAGAGCGAGACTCCGTCTCAAAGGAACAATAATAAAACTGGTAGGACAAACCAAACAAAAATGGTAGCCTAAAATCAAGCCATATTAATTATATTAACTGTAAATGGACAAAACATTCCAATTAAAAGGCAGAGATTATCAGAAATCTAGAAAAACTCAACTCTGTGCTATCAGCAATATACTTTAAATACAATGATACAGATGGGCAGAAGGTGAAAGGAAAGAAAAACCCTGCAAAACACAGCATAAAATGCAGGACTAGCTATACCAGTGTTAGATTTGCTATATCTCAAGACAATTACCCGAGATAAACGGGACATTTCACAAATATAAATTCAGCTTCGCGGCTTACTGCCTCAAGAGAGAGTTTTCAGGCTACAGTGCAGAAGAGGGTAACAGAGCCAGCAGTCTCCCTATGCTGAGGAGAAGAAAGTTCATAGTTTGAGGATGCCCAGGTGGCCAGAACTGGTGGGATACAGTACTGGACAGGAGAGAACAGAGAGAGAGAGCACTTCGGAGTCCTGCAGAGGGTTCTATCCGAGTCTTATCTGAGTGCTGAATAGTGCACACATGTGACGAAAGCAACTGAGGCCAGTCAAAGACTGTAGGAAATAATCAGGTGGAACAATCCCCAGAGAGAGATGACACATGGCCGGGGAGAGAGTGATCACACATGGCCGGGGAGAGAGTGATCACACATGGCCGGGGAGTGAGTGATCACACATGGCCGGGGAGAGAGAGATCACACATGGCCGGGGAGTGAGTGATCACACATGGCTGGAGAGAGAGATCACACATGGCCAGGGAGAGAGTGATCACACATGGCCGGGGAGAGAGTGATCACACATGGCCGTGGAGTGAGTGATCACACATGGCTGGAGAGAGAGTGATCACACATGGCCAGAGAGAGAGTGGTTACACATGGCTGGAGAGAGATCACACATGGCCAGAGAGAGAGTGATCACACATGGCCGGAGAGAGAGTGATCACACATGGCCGGACAGTGAGTGGTTACACGTGGCTGGAGACAGAGTGGTCACACATGGCCGGGAATTGTTTGCACTCCCACCGGCCAGAGTGGAAAGACCTCCCAATACAGGAGTCAGTGAGAAGAGCAGAGCCCGCACAAGGGTACTGCCTGGATAGTGGAACAAAATTAGCACTAGACTCAAGGCTGTTCTAGACCCCACTAACAAAGCTAAAAAGCAAGCTGCAAAATGATCACATTATTCCCAAATAACTTAACCTTGTCCCAGAACAAAACCCAAAAATATTTAAAAGAACACACACACACACACTGAGAGAGAGACTCCATCACCCAACAACCTAAAACACTCACAATGTCTGGAATCCAATAATAAATGATCAAACATCCAAAGAAGCAGAAAATAATGAACCATAATAAGAAGAATCAATCAACAGAAACAGATCCAGAATTGACAGACTGAGTTAGGAGACAAGGACGTTAAAACCCCTATTATAAATATGCTTCATATGCTCAAGAAGGTAGAGCTAAGTGTAAGCATAATACAGACATGAAAGATATGGGGAAAGAAGTGAAAAGTAGAGGTAAGAAGCTGATAGCTAAAATGAAATTGTAAAAAATATTCAACTAAAAAGAAGGCAGGAAAGAAGGTTCAAAGGAACAATAATAAAAACTGGTAGAAAAAGTTGACAGGTAGAAAACTGACATGAAAAACATGGATTGGATTAGCATCAGAGGGAGACACTGCAGAAGGAAAGCTGGTAAACTTGAAGCAATAGGAATGGCAAATCCCTAAAATGAAAAACAGAAAAATTCCTGGGGGGAGAAAAGAAGAGCATCAATTGAGCGAGGGGATGAGGGGATGGTACTGTATTACAAGTCACTGGAATTTCAGAAGCAGAGGGAAAAAGGAACAGAAGGGAACTGCGGCCAGGCGTGGTGGCTCATGCCTGCAATCCCAGCACTTTGGGGGGTTGAGTCGGGTGGATCACTTGAGGTCAGGAGTTCAAGAGCAGCCTGGCCAACATGGTGAAACCCCATCTCTACAGGCATGCTGGCGCACACCTGTAGTCGCAGCTACTCGGGAGGCTGAGGCAGGAGAATCGCTTGAACCCAGGAGGTGGAGGTTGCAGTGAGCCGAGATCATACCACTGCACTCCAGCCTGGGCAACATAGCAAGACTCCGTTGCATAAATAAATAAATATATAAATAAAAATAAGGAAACTTCCTCACAGACTGGGAGAAAATATTTGTAAATCATACCTGATCGAGGAAATGTATGTAGAATATATAAAGAATATAATAATAAGAAAACCCAGTAAAATGACGAGAAAAGACTTGAGTGCTTCACAGATGTGTAAATGGATAATGTGCACATGAGAAGGTGCTCCACATCACTATTTATCCAGAAAATGTAAATTTAAACCACAGCGAGGTACTACTCACGCTCTAGGAAGGCTAAAATTAGAAAGAATGATCAAATGCTGGTGGAGATGAGGAACAGCATCGAACACGGCAGCTAAATAAGTTATTAGCCTGCCACTTTAAAGTGACAATGTGTTGTCTCTAAAATTAAAAAATAATAAAGCGACTAAAAAATGGAACACCGTTTTCTTTTTTTGTAAAAATGCCTGAAAAAGAAATTGTGGTTATTTAGACTTGGGTACATGCAGACATTTCTTCACAAAGTAAGTCTGTAGCTTCCACGTGGCACCACTAGTAACAGCCAGCAACAGGTGAGACTGTTACCTTTTGCTACTGACAATTTTGTTTCTCTGTTGAGACAGGGTCTCGCTCTGTCACCCAGGTCCCCCAGGCTGGAGTGCAGCGGCACCATCAGATCTCACTGCAGCCTCAACCTCCTGGGCTCAAGTGATCCTCCCACCTAAGCCTCCCAAGCAGCTGGGACCCCAGGTATGTGCCACCATGCCTGGCTAATTTTTTTTTTTTTTTTTTTTTGAGACGGAGTCTCACTCTGTCCCCAGGCTGGAGTGCAGTGGCCAGATCTCAGCTCACTGCAAGCCCCGCCTCCCGGGTTCACACCATTCTCCTGCCTCAGCCTCCCGAGTAGCTGGAACTACAGGCGCCCGCCACCTCGCCCGGCTAGTTTTTTGTATTTTTTAGTAGAGACGGGGTTTCACCATGTTAGCCAGGATGGTCTCGATCTCCTGACCTCATGATCCGCCCGTCTCGGCCTCCCAAAGTGCTGGGATTATAGGTTTGAGCCACTGCGCCCGGCCGCCTGGCTAATTTTTTCTGTTTTTGTAGAGATGGCGTTTCACCATATTGCCCAGGCTGGTCTTGAACTCCTGGGCTTAAGTCATTCTTCCGCCTCAGCCTCCCAAAGTGCTGGGATTACAGGCTTGAGCCACCGCGCCTGGCCAATTTGAGCTCTTAAGCCTTCGTTTCAGGAGCCTTGCGTAGTGGGATGCCGCTAGTGAGCAGCGCCCAGGCCTCACCGTCTGGTACTCCTCCATCCGCACGTAGTGCTCCACCAGGAAGCCGTAGACGTCCCCGATGCGGATGGTGCTGTCCAGGTCTGGTTCCTCTAGGAGCAGCTCACACTGCTTGATGGACTCCTTGGGGTCCTCCGTGTATGTCCTGCCGAGAGCAGAGATGAGGCCTGGACCCTGAAGCCCTGAATACCTACTGCTATCTGAGGTCGGAGGAGACTCTTGGCCTGTAAGAGGAGCTCTCCAGAATGGCAGGAGGAAACTTTCTATGAAGTTAATTCATTAATTCCTTAATTTGTTCATTCATAAATGAACTCACCCATTTAACACTCTCACAAGTCACTTGAATGCTGGGTCCTAGGCTTGGACATGAAGACCAAAGACTTGCGACCCTATTCCTGCCCCATGGAATAGTCCAGAGGGGGCTAGAAACCTCCGGACAAAGTGTGACCCAGAGGGGACGTGCTGCGTGTGGACAGGGTGTGTGGAGAGGCGCACAGCAGCCCTTGCTCGAGGCCGCTGGGAAGAACCCTCCAAGCAGAGAGGCTGGCCCGCACACAGGTTGCGCGTGTGGCCTGGCGTGAGGGTCTGTGGCAGGGCAGGGTGTGTGGCCTGGGAGCTGGGGCGACACCAGGGAGGTGAGCCTGCTGGAACACAGTGTGGTCCAGAGCAGGTGACTGGAGCCGTGCGGAGCTCAGGCTCCAATGTCAGGAGGGTCTAGGGCCCATCTGGCCACCCACCGACTCGGCCATTCCAGACAGGTGCCTGGCCTGCCCTCTGACCCCTGGCACGTAGAAGGCTGCCCACCCCGGCCCTCACACGTTGTCTCCCCTCCACCCACGTCCTGTGCTATCCCTGACGACCAGCTGCTATCGATTCTCCTCCTCTCCTGCCTCCTGTGGCCTCAGCTCGGCAGACACCTGTGAGACGCTGACACCCCAGAATCAATGTGCGCAAGCGGACCGTGCCCTTCCAAAGGTCCAACATTGTTCAAAGTACTTCTGGAACTCTCGTTTTGGAAAAGCTTCTCAGATAAGGAAGCGCCCTTGCCAGCTGAGACAGAGGTTGGGCCCTGAAGCGCTCGGGCCAATGCCCACCGTGCTGTCCACACCGCAGCTGTCTGAAAAGCTGAGTCACTGCCCATACATAAAGACGGGGAGGTATTCAGATAAACTTAGAATCTCGGCCTCTCCTGAAAACCGAGACGATTGGCTGCCTGGGTCTCCTCTCCACAAGCTTGGAACTGGTGGCAGTTGACCTGTGGAGAGGCACGAGCCCGCTGGCCACCCTGGTCCCCGCCACCCCAGGTCACATAGCGGCCCTCACTCAGGACTCCCCTGCCCGGCCCCTGCACACCCTAAGCAGGTCCATGGCTCCCCAGACACACCTCTCCTGTACCAGATCCGCCGCCTCCTCCCGCTCCCCACCAGGCTTCTCTCTCAGCATCTCTGGGGTTTCCAGAAGGCCTTCCCAAGGCTGTGCCCGGCCCTGAGGGCCCCAGGAGGAGGCGGGGTGTGTCTTCAGCAGCAGTGCTGTCCCGAGCGAGCTCCCATCTGCTGTCCCGCCCCTCTGCTGGCTGCGGTTTCCTGTGGTCAGCCCTGACCCTGTAGTCACATCTGCCCCGGCCTGGCCCTGCTGGCCCCGGGGGCGCACCTGCGGGCCTGGATGAACCTCTTCACCAGTGCCATCCTGCTCTGTAGCTGCGCCAGCCTGGTTTCCTGGTCCAGGGGGCTCTTGGCCTTGGCCTTGGCCAGGCACTTGTAGGCCTCGGTCAGTGCCCCGTGGGCTTTGTCGTAGTTCTGGTATTCATCGATCTCCACCTGTACGGATGAGACCCATCAAGACCTGCTGGGCTCCACAGCCCTCCCTGGGGCCCCGCTGGCATCCCAGGGAGGGCCTGCACCTGGGCACAAGCGTCGTAAAAGCCGGCCAGGAGGTCCAGGGCCCGCCCCTTGGTGTAGAAGCTGATGATGTTCCTCATGATCTCCGGCTCCTTCCGCCAGTCGAGGGACTGCAGGTAATTGGCAGCCATGATGTAGATTTCCTTCTGCCTGGACACGCTCGCGAAGAACGTGATTTTCTCTGTGTCTCCGGATTTGAGCAGCGCCCTCATGGCCTAGAGAGATGGCCAGGCTCAGGCAAGCAGGGGCTGGGCCAGGACAAGCACAAGGGACCCCGAGCAGGAGCTCTCACAAGAAGAGGGGCTCAGGGCTTCCCAGTAGAGAGATCTAGTGGTCATGCTCCTCCCAGCCAGAAAGGCTCAGCCCTGGCTCGGGGGAGTCACAAAGGCAAATGGAGATGCACGCAGGGGGCCCCAGCCTAACTGCCTGGGAAGCAGCCGCGGGCTGGGGCCGGGAGAGGGGCCGGTGCTCACCTTCAGCTTGTTGCCGGCCTGCGTGTACTTCTTGGTGGCCAGGTGGTAGCTGCCTTGGCGCATGCAGCAGTTTGCTATCTGCTCCAGCAGCTCCCGCCGAGACTCCTCAGGCAGGTCCGAGGAGTCCTTGGCCACGGTCATCTTTTCCGCCATCTCCTCGGTGATGCTCATGTTTTGCTCCAGGCATAGCTGCAGGGCTTCGCGATACTGCAGAGGTGCAGAGATGCCACGGGGCTGCCGAGGGGGCCACGACCCGAAGTGCGCCCCTCATCTGCCACCGCTTCAGAGGAAACCAGGCCCCTCGGCTCAGTGGCGGCCTCTGTCTAGCTGGGGTGGGTATGGAGGGGACAAGGATGTCTCCCCCCGCGCCTCACCAACCTAGTCATTGACGTGACTTTCTCACGCTGTTAACATTCCAGAGTGGAACGAAGGAAACAACAGTCTCCAGTGATATATGCTCAAAAGAATATTATGTTTGGGAGAAAAGAAAACTGGTAATTTTCTTCTATAAGTCTAAATTTTTTAAATTAAATTTTAAAATTAAAATTTTGAGACAGGGTCTCACTCTGTCACCCAGGTTGGAGTGCGGTGGTGCAATCACAGCTCACGACAGCCTCCACCTCCCAGGGTAAGGTGATCTTCCCGCCTCAGGTTTTGTATTTTCAGTAGAGACCGGGTTTTGCCGTGTTGCCCAAGCTGGGCTTGAACTCCTGGACTCAAGCAATCTGCCTGCCTTAGCCTCCCAAAGTGCTGGAATTGCAGGCACGAGCCACTGCACCGGCCTGATTTTCTCAACATTTTAAGAATTTTTTTGTTTGTTTTGAGACAGGGTTTTGCTCTTGTTGCCCAGGCTGGAGTGCAATGGCACAATCTCGGCTCACAACCTCCACCTCTTGGGTTCAAGCCATTCTCCTGCCTCAGCCTCCTGAGTAGCTGGGATTACAGGCATGTGCCACCACACCCAGCTAATTTTGTAATTTTTTTTTTTACTAGAGATGGGGTTTCTCCATGTTGGTCAGGCTGGTCTCGAACTCCTGATCTCAGGTGATCTGCCCGCCTCGGCCTCCCAAAATGCTGGGATTACAGGAGTGAGCCACCACGCCCAGCTCTCATTTTAAGAAAAATTTTGGCCAGGCACGGTGGCTCACGCCTGTAATCCCAGCACTTTGGGAGGCCTAAGCGGGCGGATCACAAGGTCAGGAGATCGAGACCATCCTGGCTAACACGGTGAAACCCCGTCTCTACTAAAAATACAAAACATTAGCCAGGCGTGGTGGCGGGCGCCTGTAGTCCCAGCTACTCGGGAGGCTGAGGCAGGAGAATGGTGTGAACCCGGGAGGTGGAACTTGCAGTGAGCCGAGATGGTACCACTGCACTCCAGCCTGGGTGACAGAGCGAGACGCCGTCTCCAAGAAAAAAAAAATTTTTTTATATTCTTGAGAATATGTGTTAGGCCAGGCATGTTGGCTCACGCCTGTAATTCCAGCACTTTAGGAGGCCAAGGTGAGAGGATCACTTGGGCCCAAGAGTTTGAGGCCAGCCTGGGCAACATAGTGAGACTCCCATTTCCACAAGAAAAAAAAACAGTAATAACCCACAAATATATATGAAGTAATAACACATTTATATTAAAAAAAAGAATATGGCCGGGTGCGGTGGCTCACGCCTGTAATCCCAGCACTTCAGGAGGCCGAGACAGGCAGATCACGAGGTCAGGAGATTGAGACTATCCTGGCCAACATGGTGGAACCTCATCTTTACTAAAATACAAAAATTAGCTGGGCATGGTGGCACGTACCTGTAGTCCCTGCTACTTGGGAAGCTGAGGCAGGAGAATCACTTGAACCCAGGAAGTGGAGCTTGCAGTGAGCTGAGATTGCGCCACTGCACTCCAGCCTGGTGACAGAGTGAGACTCCGTCTCAGAAAAAAGAAAAAGAATTCTTTTTTTTTTTTTTTTTTGAGACACAGAGTCTCGCTCTGTCGCCCAGGCTGGAGTGCAGTGGCCGGATCTCAGCTCACTGCAAGCTCCGCCTCCCGGGTTCACGCCATTCTCCGGCCTCAGCCTCCCGAGTAGCTGGGACTACAGGCGCCCGCCACCTCGCCCGGCTATTTTTTTTTTGTATTTCTTAGTAGAGACGGGGTTTCACCATGTTAGCCAGGATGGTCTCGATCTCCTGACCTCGTGATCCGCCCATCTCGGCCTCCCAAAGTGCTGGGATTACAGGCTTGAGCCACCGCGCCCGGCCTAAAAAAGAAAAAGAATTCTGTCTTGGAGGCGTTTCCATCTCAGTACCCTGGGGGCTGCCACATGCTCTCTGCTGCGTAGACGTCCACAGTGCTGAGGAAGCCCTGGGGACTCAACCGGCCTGGTGACAGACACGAGGGCCAGTGTCCTTGCTGCGTAAACCCTCTGCCGAGCACGCCCTGTGCACACGCCACTCACACGTGCATCAACGTGTCTGTCAGGATGAACTCTCGAGGGAAGGGGAGGCTGGGACAGGGAGACCTTGTCTTGTGACAGGTTCTGCCTGCTGTGCTCCACAGGGCCTGGGTATATCTGCTTCCCGTGATAATCTAGTAGTTTTTCTCACCTTTTCACCCTTAATAGCCCAGTAAAAAATGGCATCTCTGTGAATTTTGATCTGTATTCCTATCATGAATAAAGCGAAGCATTTTATATTTGGGAACCACCCGTATTTCCATTTGAATAAACTGTTCCTGGCCAGTCACAGGGCTCACGTCTACAGTCCCAGTGCTTTGGGAAGCTGAGGCAGGAGGATTGCTTGAGCCTAGGAGTTCAAGACCAGTCTGGGCAACATAGCAAGACCCTGACTCTATGTGAAAACTGTTAAAAACTTAGCTGGGGATGGTGGCCCACGCCTGTGTCCCAGCTACACAGGAGGAGCGAGGGTTGCTTGAGCCCGGGAGGTTGAGGCCGCAGTGAGCCAAGATGGCACCACCACAATCCAGCCTGGGCAAGAGTGAGACACTGTTTCAAAAAAAAAAAAAAAAAGGCTAAGATGGTAAATTTTGTGTTATGTGTATTTTTACCACCCCCTCCCCACCATAGGTGAGTGCAATTCCCTGTGTATAATCTGATGCCAGCATGAAGGATGGCAAGTCTACACTCATGGACCTACTGGGTGTGCTGTACATGAAATCCAGGGCACTATAGCCTTCCTCGAGAACTCATAACCGAGCAAGCAGCCATTCCCGCAGCCCCTGGGGACAGGGGACCTGAGCTACGGAGCCTGTGTGGAGCCGAGCCCAGGCCCCGCTGGCCCCGTACCTTCCTGGCGGCCAGCAGCAGCTCCACTGCCCTCTCATACTGACGGTGCTCGATGAAGAAGTCGGAGCAGCGGGCCAGGAGCGCAGGGTCTGAGGTCTCATCCAGGTCCTCTGCTATGAGCTGCAGGGCCACAAACTGCTGGGTGGTAAAGGCCAGCTCCAGGGCCTTGGAGAAGTGGCCAGCCTGCGGATGTGGGGGCTCTGAGCAGCTGCCCAAGGCCTGGGGGACCGACACCTCGGAGGCCTCGCACAAGCAAAGGCCCCCTGGCCTGCTGCCCTCCCCAAGCCCCCACCAGTGGCCGGCCCTCACCTTGTGGTACAGCATGACCGCCCTGTCCATTTGCATGCCCTTCTCCTCATAGTATCGGGCCGCCTCGATCATGTCCTCGGGGGAGCTCAGCAGGGCCAAGTTCATGAGCTGGTCGTCCAGGCTGTTCTCCTGCAGGGAGGGAGGCAGGGCCCTGAAGCGGCTCCCACTGGCTTCCCCAGGCCCGCTGAGATTCTGGAATGTGGCTGGGTGTGAACCCACCCCTTTACTTTGATATACTGCTCAGCGATCTCTGCGGTTGTGGGTTTTAAGGAGTTAATGACTTACTAGGTGTGTCTATAAGGATTTTCTGATGCTCTGGGTTCTATTTCACAGAGCACTGCAAGAAATACCTGGCAGGAGAGATGCTTCTGGAAGCGAGAGCCCGGGCTGGGACATTTGTGTGGGTGCAGAATGCCCAACAGCTTTCTAGGAAGGGTCTGCTGTCTGCAAGTCCACAGGCCGTGAGCCAGCCTCACAACCGGCTCAGGAGCCCTGGAGCCTGGGAAGCATCAGGGGACAATGCTTTGCAACCAATGTCAGATGGGAGCGGCCAGGGGTAGGCGGGTGGGGCGGCAGGGTGAGGAGTGAGTGGCAGACACCGGCCAGACCACGTGTTGCTGACACGATTCTCTCAGTCCACTTTTCCACTTGAAGCTGTCTTCAGAGGACCTCGAGAGGCGCTGGCTGCCCACTCCAGCCCCGTGGTACCTTGCACAGGCGGATGGCATTCTTGAAGGCCTGCGCCCGGGTGTAGAAGTGCACCGCCTGCCCCACCTCCTCCTGGCTCTCGTACTGGCGTGCGAGGTGGTAGGAGGCCGCCAGGTTTCCTGTCTCGTTGGCGATTTGCGCAGCCTAGAAACACAAAGAACACAAAGAAGAGACTCGGTGGCCTTGTGTCTGCCTCACGTCCGCCTGGCTGGCTCCCTGGCAGGGCCCTCACCTTCTGGACATTGCCCTGGAAGCAGTGGATGCGGACCAGGGAGAAGTGGTCCTGGGCCAGCTCGTAGTAGTGCAGCGCGGCGTCCATCTCGCCCTGGCTCTCCAGGTACTGCGCCCACCACCGCCACAGGGTCCTGTGGGCAGCCCCAAGGCTGTAGGTTCTCCATCCGAGTCCCGCTCCAACCCGGAACGGCCCCCACCCTGCCCCTGTGCCACTCTTAGAGTGCATGTCACTGGACCTGCAAACAGGCTGGGCCAAGAGTGAGGAGCCTGGGCTCTGTCCAAAGGGAGGGCCCGGCTCAGGGCCCTGGCATACTTCTGAGGAGCCGGGGGATGCTGCCCACTCATGCAGGAAGCACGGGAAGGGGAGCTGCCTGAGCAAGCCCTGGGATCCCCGCAAACTTCCAGGATGGAGTGCGGTCCTGCCAGCCCTGGTAGGAACACTCACTTATCCTTCATCTTATTCACATAGAGCTCCAGGGATGGCAGGTCCTCCGACAGCATCCTGGGCACCTCAAAGCGGTGAGTGTCTGACTTCTCGTAGCTGTGAGAGGAGACAGAGGTCCTGGTTCCCTCCCATCCCAGCCCCACGGAACCAGATGGGCTGAGAGGCAGCGTCGGTGAAATGCATCAGAGCGGCGGCCCTTGGGGTGTGGGCTCCCAGCCTGCAGCTCCGCGGAGCCTGAGCACACATGGCCAGGGGCAGTGGGGACTTCCTGCGCTATGGGGGCCTGGGGGGCGGGTCGCCCATCCGTATCCCAGGAACAGGTCTAAGAGCAGCTCCTCCTCTGGAGAGGGTGACGTGGGTTTGTCTGTCCTCAGGAGATACCAAGCCCATCTGTGCTCGGCAACCGAAGGACACACGTCCTTCTCCTGCCTTGAAACCCGGGTGGCCCAAAACAGAGGGGGCAACCCCACATCCAGAAGCTTCCTGCCGAGAAGGCGCCACCTCCCTGAGACAGATGCCTCCTCTGAGAACCTCCCTGGCCACCTCACCATAGCACACACAGAGGCCTCAGGAGCCAGGACCATCCAGAGAGACTGGGAAGAGGCCGCGAGGGCTGCACTCACTAACTGAGGGCCCGGCTGCAGTCGGCACTGGCCTCCAGGTGCCCGGCATAGTGGTGGTAGGTGCTGCGCAGGTGCACGCGGTCGTGGCACTCGGCTACCTTGAGGGCTTTCTGCCACTGCCCTGCAGCCTGGTAGAACTTGTTCAGGAGGTCGTAGCGCTTGCATTTCCTGTACAGCTGTTCGGCGTCCTCCTGAGGAATGAGGATGGGCAGGTGTCGTGCAGCCTCCGCAAACCCATGCTTCAAACACACTGTTCCACGCCAGGCCACCGGTCACCGCGCCTTCCCACACTGCCAAACACACTGACACGGGGCTGACACGGGCAAAGCAAATGCCACACCCCCACAGGGCATCCCTGTCCCATGGCTGGAGAGTGAGATGCACCACCAAGGGGTGGCCCCACCTCCCAGAGCCCCCCACAGAAGTCCCGTGCTCAGCCCTGCTGACCTGGGGGTCTCTTGGGCGCTCTGTTCCAGACCCACATACCTGACAGGCACACACCCTGGAGAGCCGGCACCCGCCTCACCTCCACCCGCCTCACCTCCACCCGCCTCACCTCCACCTGCCTCACCTCCACCGCCGCTGTCTGCCCAGCTCTCCTGGGCCATGCCTCTTGGCTCTGCCCTCAACACGGCAGGCTCAGGCCGGTGGGCGTGCCTCCTCCTTCCCCAGGGGGCTGTGGCTGTGGTAGGCGTGGTGCCTTCCCACCCACCCCATGGGGCGCCCCTCACCAGCATGCCCAGCTGTGTGGCCAGCACGGCCACGCGGGCCTCCAGCTCCGGCTCCCGCTCTGCCTCGCGCAGCGCTCGGGCCCCGCGGGCGTGGCCCATGTTCCCCAGGCACACCTTGGCCACATCCAGCCGCTGGGTCTTCACACACATGCGCGCCATGTTCTCCCAGACGGCCTCACTGCGGACAGATGGCGGTCTGTGAGGCTCCTGCCCAGCACCTCAGGGCCCCCTGGCCCTACGGCCCCTTCTCTTGGGGCAAGCAGTCATCAGGCACATCCACCAAAGGGGCATGAGGAGGGGCCTTACCCATCAGCTCCATCCCTGGGCAAGACTGCAGGCCATGCAGAGAGGTGCCTGTCACGAGTCCCACGGCCTCTCCAACCCCAAGAGGCAGGGACCGGGTCCCACTAAGAGACAGAAGGACCCCTTATGCAGGTCACCAAGCTCCTCCTCCTTTTCCCCTGCTCTAAGCGGCTGTCTGATCAGGAAATGTGGCCTTCCTGTGTTGCTTGCACACACAGGACCTGTTCTGAGACAGAGCTTCCTGCTCTCACCTGGGCCCGGGACTGCAGGACCCCTGGTAAACCAGCCCTGCACAGCAGGGGCCCTCACCTGACAGTCTGGCAGCCACAGGGTGGAGCCTGGGGGATGGGGTGCAGGGCCCAGACCCTGACTCAGCCCTGGAACCTGGAGCCAGGCCTGTCTCCCCAGGAGAGGTGACCCAGCCCATGCAGGGTTCTGCAGAGCCCTGGAGGTCTGCCAAGCAGAGGGCCCCGGGGGCAGGCCTGCAGACAGGCTGATCAGTGGGACACAGGGGACAGCACCTTCCACGCCAGCCCTATGCCCCACTCTCGGGCAGTGAGTTTTGTGTGTGTGAAGGAACAGGGTGCCGAGTAGGCAGCTGCGTCAGGGCACAGGTGCAGGGATGGTGGAAGTCACCCTGCCTCTTTGGGTTTTTTTGTTGTTTAAGACAGGGTCTCCCTCTGTTGCCCAGGCTGCAGTGCAGTGGTACAATCACAGCTCACTCCAGCCTCGACCTCCTGGGTTCAAGCAATCCTCCCACCTCAGGCTCCCAAATAGCTGGGACCACAGGTGTGGGCTACCACGCCCGGCTAATTTTTCCTATTTTTTGTAGAGACGGGGTTTCGCCATGTTGCCCAGGCTGGTCTCGAACTTCTGAGCTCAAGTGATCCACCTGCCTTGGCCTCCCACAGTGCTGGGATGACAGGCATGAGCCACCGCGCCCGGCCCCCCGCCTCTTCGTGAGGCTTCCTGCCTTCTTCCCCTGCTGGCACTGATCCAGGCAGGACCAGAAATGACTGAGGCCTTGGTTTGTGTCGGCTCCAGGGAAGGCAAAGGCTGATGATGGCCACCCTGGGGGGATACGACGCTGCATGACAACTGTGTGTCCGCATGTGAGGGGGGCACTCAGCCAGGCCACCTGGTGGGGCTGGGCGGGAGGTGGGTCCAAGGCCATTCAGGGAGACCCCTCCGCAAGGGCCCTTGGGGCCGGGCTGGCCTGCGGCCTCAGCCCCGACGTGGGCTCAGGGCCTTGGACAAAGGTCCTGTTCCAAGCCACAGCTCAATGTGGTCACCGAGCAGGGACAGGCAGAGGACGCACTGGTCACTTCCTGAATCTCTCTCCTCTCCCACGTGCACCTCCCCTGCAAGCCCCCCAAAGCCACGTACACACGCACACACGGACGCGCACACATGCACATGGATGCACACACACGCACACACATGCACGCACACGCACACAGATGCACACGCACACACGGATGCGCGTGCCTGTGCACACACACGCAGGAACACACACATGCGCACACACGCAGATACTCCCACAAGCACAGGCAGCACACCCCGCGAGTGGCCTCGGAGCATCCCCACCCAGGCCCACCCTCGCATTCCAGGCTGCTCCCTGCAGATAAGCCTCAGCCCAGCCCACAGTCTCAGCAGGGCAGCAGCCCTGCAGCCTCCCTGCTGGCACAGCCACAGGCCACTCTCAGGACTGGAGGGACCAGATGCCCACAGAGCCCCGAGCCCACTGTCCTGGTGAGTAAGAGGGGCTGGGGTGCGTGCAGTCGGGCATTTTCCTAATGGCCCTGCCCCCGTGAGGAGGAGGGGCCCAGGAGGACATCCAGGGAGCCCAGTCCCACCATGGTGCCTCTGTCTCCAGGAGGTGTGGGCTACCCACATCTCGGGTTCCCTGGCTCTCACGGAATCACAGGGCAAATGGCTCCGAGATGGCAGCCCCGGGCAGGCTCAGCGCACTTGCGTCTGAGTCTGGGGGCTGGAGGCGGGTTCCTGGGACAGGCCCTGTGGTGGTGCCTGTGGCTGCAACGCTGCATACCCAGGTGCCCACTCCTGAAAGCCAGCGGGTACTTTGTGCCTGGTTTTACATGTACTTGGGTGAATTCCATGGATGTGTTCCACCACCCAGGGACGCAGGGTGGGGAGGTGCGTGTGTCTTAGCAGCAACCGGCCCAGGCAGCCCCTGCTCGTAGGTTTATGTGGCAACACATGCCAGCTCAGCCCAGGGCCCCTGCCGCGTGGCACAGTCATGCCTGGAGCCAGGAGATGGTGTGTCCAAACCCACGGGCCAGGTCCTCATGGGGGTGCCAAGCATCCGGGGGGCTGGGAAGTGAGCCTGCCTCCCTGCCACTGCCATTTAGACCCATGGGTGTAAAACATGCGTGTCCTCTGATGGCCTCGCGTGGGGCTCCTCGCAGCGCCTGGGTGCACCCACTCGGTCGGCGCTGTGGTGAAGGTGACGCCGGGCGCATGGGACCTCAGGGAGGTGCCCCAGGCAGCAGCGTCCTGATCTCCGATTCACGCTCCTCAGTCTTTTGGCTTCAGAACTCCTGCCACCAACAGCAGCACAGGGAGAGGCCTGAGCACCCAGCCCACCTACCCCTAGACTGTGCTGCCCTCGGTCCTCCAGAGCTCCAGGCAAGAAGTCACATCTTCACACTGAAACAGCAGAAAACCAAGGCTTGTCTTCCTCCTCCATCCTGAGGTCCTGGGTAAGTCCACGGGGAAGGACCCATGGGTGTAAAACTGGTTTATAAACGGCTCAGACACAGCTTCCCCATGCTGAGACATGCTTCAAGACTGGGGGTCCAGGGCTCCCCCAAACGCTGCTGGGCCTCGCCCATCAGCTAATGATGCACGTGGAGTGCAGGGGTCACATCCGAATCTGAAAAGAAACATTGTGTTCTCACCGCAAGGCTTCAGTCAGTTCTACAGACCGGAGGGAAGGTGTGGCTCCTCCCAGACTCCTCATTTCTCTAACATCTGGCTGGTGGTGGCACTGGGGCCTCAGTGTGTGAGGCGTGATGGCTGCTTCATAAACAGCACGTTGTGAGACATGCAGTCTTTTTTATTCTCCTGTCCCAAAAGATTTCACGACTGGAATCTTTTTTTTTTTCTTTGAGACGGGGTCTCACTCTGTCACCAGGCTGGAGTGCGGTGGCACGACCTCAGCTCACTGCAACCTCTGCCTCCCGAGCAATTCTCCTGCCTCAGCCTCCTGAGTAGTTGGGACAACAGGCACGCACCACCACACCCAGCTAATTTTTGTATTTTTAGTAGAGACGGGTTTCATCATGTTGGCCAGGATGGTCTCGATCTCTTGACCTTGTGATCTGCTCACCTCGGTCTACCAAAGTGCTGGGATTCAGGCATGAGCCACCGCGCCCGGCTCACAACTGGAATCTTTAAAAAATCTTCTGTTTGTGCACACCCTGTCCCCAGGCCCACGTGTGGGGCTAGACAGGGCTGGGACCTGCCTTTACCTGCCAGGCGTGGCTCCTTTCCTCTCCCTTGTCCTGAAAACAACTGGTTCCTTCTGTCCACATCCAATTGTGGTGGAAAATCACAAACAAGCAGAGGAAACTGGCAGCCGACTTGGGGCTCAGCTGGGCTCCCCTGTGCTCTAAGCGCCCCGTCTCCCCCATGTGGAGGCCGCCTGTGGGAGCGGGAGAGAACCCGCAGGTCAGCCTTGGCTTTGCTCTGGCTCCCAGGACCCATGTGTGACCGAGGACCCAGCCAACACACCACCAGATGCCTGCACTTCCATGTGCCCTGTCCCAGGCATTAAGTCTGCACCACGTGGGGCTTGGAGAAGCATGTGCTGGACGTGCGGCTGCCAGTGGAAGCTGGACACACCCTCCCACAGTCCCCTGCCTGCCAGGCCGAGGCTGCTGGGAAAACCCATGGGAAGTGCGGTCGCAGACCCGCCAGAAACGTCCAGACCCAGGCACTCTCTGCAAGCTCCTTCCACAGCAAGCCTCCTGCTCTGGCCCCCAGCAAGGCACCAGCCCCATGTGATTCCTGCCTCCTCTCTACAACGGCCGGCCAGGGCTCTCGGGACAACCTCGACTCCGGTGTGGGGTTCTGGGGTTTGTGCATCTGACATAAATTCCAAGAAGTAAACACCCTCTTAGTTCCCATCCAAGTCTTGAGAATTTCCTGTTGTCCCGGCCAGTCTGTGGAGTCACCCACATCTGCACTTCATCAGCCCCGCAAGGCGCTGGAACCAGAAGCAGATGGGCAGCAGGGACGCAGCCTTCAAAGGGCCCTGCAGAAGCTCTGCTGAGACCACCCTGTGTCAGGATGAGGGCGGCTGGTGGAACAGCGGCTTGACGATCGCGCCTGCTGAGGCCGCCCCATCCCTCCGTGTCCTTGTTCTGTGCTAGGGCTCCCGCTCTGTTGGGTTTGGGAGCCGCAGACACACATGCGGGAGGGGGCAATGGGACTCCACCGCGACCAAGACCCCAAGCAACAGGGAGAGCAGGAGGGCATGACGGGCTGGGGGGAAGCCCACGGCCCAGCTGGGAGTCCCCTTAGTGGGAGTCGCCCCCGAGAGCCACAGATCCTCCCAGGAGGGTCGCTCTTAAATGCTACTCCCAGGCCTTCCGCCCTCCTGCGCCCAGCCTCCCATAGCGCCAGGGGTTAGAAGCAGCGTGATGGCCGAGGGCACAGGGACCTGGGGCACCCCAGAAGTGCCAGGAGGGCGGGGGCCGATGCTGGCCTCTGCGAACCAGGACCTCCGGGGGTGCTGCCGCCGTGTGGGAGCATGGCCGTGGCCTCCTCCCCACTCAACCTGAGGAAAGGACCAGAGGGGGCCGCTGAGACAATCAAATGTGTCCTCTGGGCTCTGAAACCCAGCACTGGCTTTTCGTTGGAGGTTAGCCATTTGAAGACTCCCGAAAGATAAATGGTTTAGTTAATTAAGGAGGAAATAAATTCTTCCCCCATGGAAACTTTTGGGAAACTTTCCTTTCAAGGCACCATTCTGCACTGTGTGCTTGGGAACACTGAGTGTTTGAGACACGGCACCCCCCGTCCACCTCCCAGGAGCAGGGTACAGGCAGGAAGGGTTGGGGACATCCCCCCAGGGCCTTCTGAGCCACCCAGGAGAGTGGAGGCTGCCAGCACCAACGTGCCCCGCATGCCCCATCAGGTTCCGGGGGCCAAGAACAGAAACAGAAACAGCAACTTTTCCCTGGGCACAAGCCAAGGAAGAAGGGAAGGCAGAAACCCGACGGACGCATCTGCAGCGAACCCCCGGGGAAAATCCCACCACAGGCAAAGTCCCTGAGGAAGTGACTGGAGAAACGTGTCTCAGGACCCAACACGCACCACGGGCTGGAGAGGACGGAGCTGCTGCCTTTCTGGAACAGACACGGGGCGTGTGTGGGGAACGCTGCTTCACCTGTGGATATACAGAGCCACACGCCAACCTGTGAACCGAGACTGCTCCCAGGAAATGGCAGCTCTCGAAACTGCCCTGAGCCTGGGCCCCACGCACGGGCAGTGCACGGACAGGAAACGGTCAAATTCTGCTGTTACCATGGGCTAGGAACAGGACTCTCTGTCCCAGCACTGTCTTGGGCGTGTGCCCGTGAACGGTTTGCATGGATGTGGGACACCTGCGTTCACGAAGCTTTGGAGCCTGGGTGGGGTGGGAATCCCACGCCGGGTTTGGGGTCTCCGGAGACGGGACAGAGTATGAGACCCTCTCGCGGTGTCTGCCCAGCAGGGCAGAATAATTCTGAGCAGAATAGATGAAGACGCTTCTGAGCTCTCTGGCAGCATAAACTCTGCGTGAGAGCCTGACCACTTACAAGGTGACCTGCCTAGTCCCGTCCCCAGCTGTGGGGGGTGACCGTTCCCATCAATAGCAGAGGCGGCCCAGGCCCCACGTGACATTCGCCCTGTCCCAGGCCCCACTGAGAGCCCCACCTGGCATATCCAGAATCCTGCCCTTCTTGCCACCTAAGAATGACCTGGCCCCGAGGTCCTCCAAGTACAGGTCCCTGGCCCCGCAGGTTTGGGTGAACTTGCTCCCTCCAGGCACACGGGTCTCTCCCCTTCCCAGCAATCCTGTGATATCTGCCCCCCTTTTGAGGGCAGCATTCCGTGATGGGGACAGGCTTGGAACATGGGGGCGTGGGGAGGCCTGTGGTACCTATGGTCCTGGGAACACGGGTGTGGGAGTGGGGGACGGCTGTGGTACCTATGGTGCTGGGAACACGGGGGCGAGGGAGAGGTACCTATGGTCCTGGGGGTATCTATGGTCCCAGGGCAACTGGATGGCTGGGGGGTGTGAAGTCCCCAGGGTAGGCAACAGTCCCCCAGTACCCACCGGCCTCCAGGCCCCGGGGGCCACCAGGCTCAAAAGCAACAGGCGAGACAAGGGGTCTGGCCCGCGCCTGGCATCCCTGGTCTGTCCTCTGGGACAGGAAGGTGGGGAGGGGCAGCAGGGGGTGGGCCTGGAGCAGGGCCTCAGAAGTCTCCCGGCCTTTCCCATCAGGAAGCACATCCTGTTGGTGTCTGGCTGCCGCGGCAGGGCCGCTATTTGTTGCGGTTGGCTACGCCCTCCGGCTCACCAAAAACAGCCTCAAAAACAACCATTTCCTCTCTGCTGAGAGCCAGGGAAGGCGAGCTCCGCGCACACGGGCGTCCCTGCGGCAGCCACTCGCTTTCCAGGACCAGCCAACTGCCCTAGAGGCATCTGCACAGGGGCCCAGGCGGTAGAGAGGAGCTGTGAACGTGCTCCACGCTGGTCACCCTGCCTGGAGCCTGGTGCTCACGGCGGGCCGGTGCTAAGAAGCGTGGCCCCGGCTCGACTCCCACTGCTGCCGGCCTCCCGAGTGACTCTGTTTTCCACTGCTGCAGGCGAGAAGAGGCACGCACGGCGCAGGCCGGCCTCCGCTTCCCAGGAAGACGGCGCACTCCCGGCCCTGGGTTCTTGCTGCTGCCCACCCTCTCCTCCCTGGGATGGGCCCCGAGGCGAGCGGCTTCAGCACAGGCCTGGCCCTGCTCCAGGTGCAGGAAGGAGGATAAGGCCGGGCCGAGAGGCGGCTCACCTGGACCGGCCCATGGGCCTCCGCCCGCGCCACCCCGAGGATGAGCGGTGATGTCCTCTAGCCACCCCTAGCAGCGTCGGCTCTCCCTGGACCCTGGACGTGCGGCTGCGGACTGGGACTTGGCTTTCTCCGGATAAGTGGCGGCACTGGTGACAGCGATGACTGTGCAGAGACTTGTGGCTGCGGCCGTGCTGGTGGCCCTAGTTTCACTCATCCTCAACAACGTGGCGGCCTTCACCTCCAACTGGGTGTGCCAGACGCTGGAGGACGGGCGCAGGCGCAGCGTGGGGCTGTGGAGGTCCTGCTGGCTGGTGGACAGGGCCCGGGGAGGGCTGAGCCCTGGGGCCAGGGCCAGCCAGGTGGACGCACGTGACTGTGAGGCGCTGGGCTGGGGCTCTGAGGCGACCGGCTTCCAGGAGTCCCGAGGCACCGTCAAACGTAAGTCCACTTGTTTTCCTGATGCCTTCAGCGTGGCCGAGGCTCGAGGGCACACAGGAGACGCCAGGCGCGGACCTGGTGAGTGGGTGGGGAGGCCTGGCCCCTGCTCTGCCCCAAGCGTGGCCTCTGGACAGGCAGGAGCGGGCACTGGGTCTCCCAGGGAACCAGGCCCCACAGCCCCCTCTCCCTGGCCAGAGGCAGCCCCACACACCCCTCCTGCTCAGTGCAGAATCTGCCTCCAGCTCTTTTACACAGGAATTCATCTCAGGCATTTGGGTGGCCTTTCTGCAGTTACGCATAGTTAAGAGACGGGTATATTAATCAAATCAAGGAAAGGCATTTTTTCCTTGGTTGAAAACAATTATTATGGCTGGGCGCAGTGGCTCACGTCTGTAATCCTAGCACTTTGGGAGGCCAAGGCAAGAGGATTGCTTGAGGCCAAGAGTTCAAGACCAACCTAGCCAACATAGTAAGAGACCCTGTCTCTAAAAATTAAAAAAAAAAATACGGTTTCTTTACTCATGAGTAAAATGAACAAGAAATGAGTAAAATAAACAGAAGTTTAAAAATGCACGGGTGAGTTCTGGCTTTGTTCTCACAGTTGTTGGGGTCTTTGAGGCGGAGAGCGGCAGAAGGAGATCCCCAGGGATGGGTTTCAGATGGGACACTGGAAAGGAGACGGACAGGGAGGCCGGGACACTCAGAAGGGGACAGGGATGCTGAGTGGTTGCAGGGGAGAGGAAGGGGCTCAGAAAGATGCCACCACACTGTGGGGTTTGAGTGGCAGGTGTGGGGCTGCATACATAGGAAGGCGCTTACAGCCACGGTCATCTCAGCAGTCACGGCCTGGGGACGCAAGTCTCCCAAAGGCCAACTCTCTAAAACTGCCGGCAAGGTTTTGACTCGCAGACACCCTAGTCTCTGCTGCAGAGCGTCCCAGGCTCAGGGTTGGACGCACCTTCTGCTCTGAAGACAATGCTGGTCTCTGAGGCAGTGCCTCTGCTCTAGGCTCTGGAGGGAGTCTCGGAGTCCTGGGGTAACACATACCACATGTGCCTCAACCACACAGCTCCATCCTCAACCTGCCGCACTCAGAACCCTCAGCGGGGAACGTCATCCCCATTTCGCAGGCAAAGAAACCGAGGCTTTGCAGAAGCCATGTGGCTAGGATGAGGTCCCACGAGGGAATTCAACGCCCTTCTGTCCACTCGAAGGCCCTCAGCTGCGCTGCACAGCCTGGACTGGGCACCTCCTCTCACGTCCTTCACCAGCAGGGACCAACAGCCGTCTTTTAAAAAGATCAAAGCCTATGAATAACTTCAAAGCTTCTACCGGCTCTCAGAACCCGGTGTCTTATGGAAAGCCCGAGACTTGGGTCTCTGCGTGACTCAGGCCAGGCGCCCTTCTTCCAGACTCTGCCTGCTCTGCTGAAGGAGCTGCAGCCCCGTGACTGTGCCGAGCCTCTCGCGGGGGCAGCGGTTTCGCAGGCCCTGGAGGTGGGGCCGGGTGTTCGTGTGCTTTGGGACCATCACTGGCATCCAGCCCAGAGCACCCCCCACCAGGGGAGGGAGTTCCCTGCCGGCCCTTGGCTGCAGCTGCGCACCTCCAGGCCTCCTAACTGCTGCCACCAACACCCACATGTGGCCCAGGCAGCCCAGTCTCAAGGCAGTTGGGAGCCTTGGCGCCCCTCCCTGTTGCTACCTCTTGCATTCCTCCAGTCACAGGGCCACGTGTAGCCTCTGGGGCGTCGTTTGCATCTGTCCCAGGTCCCCGGCTGTCCACTTGCTTAGGCCTGGTCACCTCAGGCCAGCAGGACACACGAGCCCCTCACAGAGCCCCCTGGACAGCCTCCTGCTCACCTGCCTGCGTCTACTGCTCCTCCCTGAGCCCTGGTCAGCCCCTTGGACAATATTTACAACATCCTCCTGCAACTCGTACGGCATCTGCAGGTGGCTGAGCCTCAGCGAACCTGAGCAGCGAAGGTTTGTCCACATGAGGGAAGCGTCACGGAAGCTCCGTGTGAATGAGACTCAGTTCAGGAAAAGGAACAGGCTCGATGGGTAACTTTTCTTTCATTTTTAAATTTATTTTGAGACGGAGTCTTGCTCTGTCACCCAGGCTGGAGTGCAGCCACCACATCCCCCAAGGCCCCAAGACAGGGACGCACCCAGCGTCTCCCTTGGCCGTGCTGGTGTCTTCCTCCTGCCTCTCTTGCCTTCTCCTTCACCAACGTCCATCTGCACTGGTGCCCACCTCTCCAAGCCCACGTGCTGTTCTCCCACGGGGTGGCCCCTCTGTCCACACAGCCCAGCAACATTTGCTGCCCCCACTCACGTGCACCCGTGTCCCCAACCTGGTGAGGGGCCGCTACCTGCCACCGCCGCACGTCAAGCCTGCAAAATCCTGCCCATAACCTAGGTGGGCCTGGAAGTAAGCCCTGGCGAGGGGCAGCAGCTCCAGCCTGGCCACCCCACTGAGTCCGGCCAGCTCCTAGCATCTTCCTTCATGCCTCGGCCAGCGTTCCTTGTAAAATCACCCAGCACGCATGATGGGCTGCGACCCTCTGTGCTGTGAGGCTGGGTGCTGCTTTGCTCACAATTCCATCCCGAGAACCAGTCTAGGGTTGGGGAGGGGCAAGCCAGGGAAGGCAACGTCACACCGCGTGTCACCTCACACACGCCAGGGAAGGCAACGTCACACCGCGTGTCTCCTCACACAAGCCAGGGAAGGCAACGTCACACCGCGTGTCTCCTCACGCAGGCCAGGCCATCCTCAGGGTTTCTGGATGTCGCTGAGGTCCGCGTGGATGTCTCCGGATGGCTCTGTGCCCCGAGGCCCTACCCCATGGAACACACAGAGTCAAAATCATCCAGTGCTTGTCACTTGCAAACATCAGCAGGGGCCTGCCTGAGGGATGGGAGATGCGCCCTGGACATCCTGAACTCTGATCAGGGCAAACAGGGCTGGGCCCAGGGCAGAGGGGCCTGGTCTCGACTTCATCCAGGTTCAGGCCCTCCTGTGCCCCTGCTTGGGGTGTTCTGTGGCCTGTGGTGAGTGGGACTTTCATTGCGGATCAGGGGCTGTCTTTCTCTGTGAGAGCTTGGGGGACCAGGGAGGCCTGAGGTCCACCTCACAGGCCATATCCAGCGCGGGTCTCAATTTCTGCTCCTCACTTCGTCTCGTTTTGGACATTTACTTCTTCGCTCTGTGTTTCGAGCGTTCTGTCAGGCATCTGCAACAAGGTGGCTCGGGAACAGATGACAGTATGATTGAATCTTGATGCAGGTGAGCTGGAGCCTGGCGCTAAAGGGGAGCCCCACCCCTCTCTCCGGTGGCTCCACGTGTCTCCGTCACCACGCACGCCCCGCCACACATCAAATGGGCACGTGAGACCCTGCCTGAGTACAGCTGGAGGACAGAGCTCCCGGGCTTCAACCCTGCTCGGCCAGGACCCAGATGAACCACGTTCTCACCAACATCTTTAAAAGTCAGAGGCCACCACGTGGGGCCACACACACAGGCAGCACCACAGGAACCTGTAACACGCCCGAGCTGTGAACGGCAGCTCTAAACAGCTTTCTTGGGGCAGGCGGGAGCGTGGCTCAGACAGGAAGGCTCGGTCAGGAGTGCCTCCTTCCTGGCAGGGCGGTGGGTCTGTGGGTACCGCTGTGGTGAGCCACGCACCCTGGGGACTCGGAGGCTGCACAGTGGCTTGTGGGGTGTGGCTGCTGCACAGAGCCCCTGCCATGGTGTGTGGCACAGGGCTGTGTGCCTGGAGCTGCCAGGAAGGAAGGCTGGGAGGCCAGGGGCTGAGGGCGGGAGGACAGGTCAGGGGTGCGTCTGCACATGCCCAGCTCCCAGGAGCCTCGGTCACTCAGCCTCACAACTACGCGTGCAGCTGTGCCTCGTGCTCAGGCCCACCTCGGTCATGCCATTCCGGGCTATGCTCCTCCCGGGGCAGCCCTGTACCCCTCCTCCCGCTTCATTCCGGTCTTTCCTCCCCTCCACGGCAGAGCTCAGAGCCCTGGGCCAGGAATCTGAGCTGCTCCTCCCTCAAACATAACCTGCTTGATGTTTTAGTGCCTCCCTCGTTTTGCAATGTTTAGAGAAGCAGAGGCTTCTGGACGGAAATCACTGCCAAGACAGTTAAGAGCAAAGATGGCACAGCACCGTGCCACAGATCCCGCTGGAAGGGACCTCCAGAGCTCACACACATCCCTAACGCGTCGACAGGACGCCCTCAAAATGCAGGCCTCATTCCGGTCCCTGCAGGCTGCACATGGTCACTGGTCGGGGCTGGCTGTGGAGCCCGCGGGAGCAGTCAGGAAAGTCCTGCCAGTCTGCCGGGGCAGTGTCTGCCTAAACCCTGGCTCCTGCTGGTCCCACCTGCAGAGGCCCTGGGGCAGGTAAGAAACCCAGGGCAAAGGCACCCCACACCTCAGGCCTCACCAAGCTGCACAGTGCCACGCCGCCCCTCGCCTTGGGCCTCACCAAGTCGCACAGTACCAACATTGCCCCACACCTCAGGCCTCACTAAGCCACACGGTGCCAATGTCGCCCCATGCCTTGGGCCCCAGCAAGCCACACAGTGCCAATGCCACCCCACGCCTCAGGCCTCAGCAAGCCACACGGTGCCAGGTTGAGGTCAAGCACATCTCTGCCGTCCTCTGGCATTTCCAGTGCTCTGGGCTCTGCCCCTTCCTCCAAGCACTCTGGCCCCACGGCTGCCTGTGCCCACGCTGAGCCAGATCCTCACCTGCTGCCAGGCTTTCCCGCTCTCCCTACGGGGGACCCTTGGCCACCAGGCTGGCTCTCAGCCCCCGCGTCTGTTTCTTCTTTTGAGAGAACCTTGCGGGAGTGCTATGGTTTCTAACTCTGCAGTTACTTTGAAGATGAAAGAACGTGAGCTCTCAGTTACGTGGCAGCGACGCTCACTGGGGCGTCTGTTTTGCTGCGAGAAAAATGAGTGAGAAGCCGCTGCCGCTTCCCACTGCCCTGTCAGTAGTGCCCGCCTGTCCACGGGCTGGCAGCATGTTTGGCTCTCCCCCTTGCTGGCGGAAGGCTCATGGTGCCACGTACCAGCTGCTCAGACTCCTTAGCAGCCTGGGGGCCCCCGTGCCCCAGGGTCCTCCATGCCTCCACTTCCTGTGCAGTGCCCTCATGCCCTGGAGGCCTCAGGGCTGGGGGTGCCGCCCAGGCTGTAGCGGGCACGCTGGAAAAGCCTGGCACCCAGGAAGGAGAGCTCCCTCCGCCCCGAGTGACAGGAGGGGGTGCTGCGGAGGGAAGCAGCCTGAAATACAGTGGGTAGGATGGGGGCCCTCCGTGGCGAGGAGCAGTGCGCCTCCAGGGACACCGGGATGCCGAAAGCCTAGACAGACCATCCCAGACACCAGCTCAGCCGGGAGCCAGGGTGGGATGTGAGTGCTGGGCAGCGCCCGGGAGCCAGGGCCAGCTGGGAAGCAGATGCCTCGGCTCTGGAGCTTTGAGGTTATTCTGTGAATCCAGACTGCATTTCAATAAATGTTGAGGTTGAACCACGTGGAACTGCTAATACCCCCTACAGTGGTTCCAACGGATACTTCTAACCACGTAAACACTCGCGAAGTAAAGCAGCCCGTACCCCTTCCCCCACCCCGAGCCTTGATGCCAGCGTGCCTGCCCCGTGCATGCGTGAACCTCGACAGCCTCCCCTGCCGGGCTGGCTTCCCACAGGCACGCTCTGAGGAGGCAGCTTGAGGATCTCCCCATCCCCCTCTCAGCCTCCGCCCAGGACACACAGCAGTCACCCTACAGGCCAGCACCTTCAGGACTCTTGGGAGATTCTGCTGCTCCCTCGATTCTGGTGTCTGTGATGGATGCAGGCACAGGGACCCGCTCCTGAGCGATTCGGGTGCCTGTGATGGATGCGGGCACGGGGACCCGCTCCTGAGCGATTCGGGTGCCTGTGATGGATACGGGCACGGGGACCCGCTCCTAAGCGATTCTCGTGTCTGTGATGGATGCGGGCACGGGGACCCGCTCCTGAGCGATTCTCGTGTCTGTGATGGATGCGGGCACGGGGACCCGCTCCTGAGCGATTCTGGTGTCTGTGATGGATGCAGGCACGGGGACCTGCTCCTGACTGGCAAGGCTGCTTCCCTCTTAGACTCCTGCATCAGTTACCTGAAGATGCCCTGAAATTTCAAGGCAAGCCGTTTAAAAAGGTGCAACTGTTTGCAACGACTTAGCTTTGGGAATTGAATTTCCCAAATATTGTTCAATCGAAAACAAGGCACGGCGATGACAGGCTGGGGACTCCGTGGGGCTGTTGTTTCACGTGCAGCCCCTAACTCTGGGCTGAGTGTCCACCCACACACACACTATTTGCTCTGCAGCACGCCGGGGCCTGGGAACACACTGCTTCACCATCACCTCATTTGGGCCTCTGTGTAAGGTTTTATTTGTGGGAGAACATTTCTCTGCTACAGAAATGTGACAAGCCCTGGTCCCCAAGGGCAACAAATGCACCTCCCTCTAAGGTTCATCCACAGAAGGCTCTGTCTTCCCCTGACCACGCGTCCATATGCCCTGCCTGCCTGGCTCCTGCAACCAGGGTATAGGTGGGGGACAGAGAAGGCTAGGCGCAGACCTACTGTGAGTGGGGAAGCAGGTCCTGACTTTAGCCGCTGAGTGAAGGATTTGTGGCAGGAGGTGTATGGGGTGGGGGTGCCCGGGCCCCAGGGGGTGAGAGGGTCAGGTGGGGGGCACTGGTTCAGACCCATGTGCGACCCCTGCTCAGCTCCTTGCTGGTTATGAGGGGCCCAGAAGAGGGGCTTCTCCTTGGGCCCAAGTCCCCCAGCTGCTGGGAGGAGGAAACACAACCATGGGCCGCTTGGGGGTCGGGAAACTGACCACACAGGACAGCAGTCCTGAGGAGCTGGCCCCCCACGGAGGCTCTGGTCAGGCAGCACCCTTGTGTTGCATGCTGTGAGTTTAGTGAGGGGCCTGTGAGGCAGACAGGGAAGCTGGTGTTGCTGGTGGGGCTTCCCCTTGCCACCTCCACCCCTATGCTATCGTCTTCAAGGGTCAAGTCAAGCAGAGAGGAGCAGCTGTCTCAGGGAGACAGAAACAGCAGCGTAGCGCCCGTCCCTGCAGTGATACGACCACTGCAACCAGGCCTGGCGGCTGGGATGCACCCTTCTGATCAGGAAGACATGGGACCCAGGGCTTGCAGGCAGGTGAGGGGGAGGGCGTGATGCTTCCAGAAGGCTCTGCCCAGAGGAGGCACGGCCCGTGCCGACTGTCCTTTCCAAGGCAAACACAGACCATGAAAGTGGTGTGACGGCCGGCGTGGCCTCTGGAGCCCACCTGCGCTCACCACTGTCTCTCTGTTCTTGGCCTACAGTGCAGTTCGACATGATGCGTGCCTGCAACCTGGTGGCCACGGCTGCGCTCACCGCAGGCCAGCTCACTTTCATCCTGGGGCTGGTGGGCCTGCCCCTGCTGTCACCCGACGCCCCGTGCTGGGAGGAGGCCATGGCCGCCGCGTTCCAACTAGCAAGTAAGTACCCGGGCGGGCGGGGCCACCACGTCCTTGTCCCCTGTGGCCTTCTGGTGTCACAGGAGGGTTCTGGGGCCTTGGGTGGCCTGAGGGGAAGCTGCAGGCCATACCTCTCAATGTGTGGCCACAGACCACTGAGAAGCCCCACGGGGCATCCTCCCTCTCCACGGGCTGCTGTGGGCAAGAATGATGAATGACAGAAGCACACCCAGGCCAAGGAGCAGGGAGGCCGCCACCACCTGGCGCGGCCTGGTGTGTCTGTCATGCCCTTTTCCACTTTAAAGGCCGAGGCATTTTGCTTTCCTGAGTCTGTGGGGTCTGACTGCTGACTGGCCCTTGTGCAGCCCACATGGGGTGGCCTGGGTCCTGCCCCTTCCTCAATGCTGAGGCAGCTGGCGGGGAGCAGCCCCTGGGCAGAGGCAGAAGGGCCCACGCCTGGCCCTGCCCTGTGCCCCTTCCCAGCTAAGAGGCCTAGAGCAGATCAGGCCTAGGGAGGCCAAAGCCCGTGCTCTGTTATAAACGCAGCTTCCTAGGACCCGCCTGGGGTCAGCGCAGGCCCTTTCCATGAGCGGGACAAGACAGAGTGAGGAGAACACGCTAGCACGTTCCACATGGCCTGAGCCGATGGTGAGGGGCCTGCACAAGCACATGCCATGTGCCTGGCTTGGACACAGATGCAGATGGCAGGACCATCACGAGGACCCTGGCTTCCCCAAGCTGCCATGCGAGTGGGGGAGGAGGCCCGGCCTTGCAGGCAAGGGGGCCATCGCTGCTCAGAGCCTCCTCTCAACGCTCTAGACCCAACACCCTGGGACAGAGCTTGAGAAGATCTGGTGTCATAGAGGGTGACAGTGATGCGGTCGTCGTAAATGACCTATGGAATGGTCCTGCGGCGTTCTAGACAAGTGGTGGAGCCACAGCAGTGTCCAGCCATGACCCCCAGCGACCCGAGGGGCTCTGCTGGTCTTCCGTGGCTGATTGAGAGGTGTGAGGACCGCGGGCACCTGGGGCAGGCTCAGGTCTCCTGCTGCTCACTGGGACAAGTCAGTCTGGTGACTGCAGAGACAGGGACACAAAGAAAGCGAGCATGTCAGCCTGTGGCTGAGCGTGGCCAGCACGGAGCTGCCCGCACCTCCTCCTCCTCCTCGGGCCAGTGTGGCATTCTGCAGGCTGCCCTGCAGCTCCCACAGAGGAAGTGGCAGAAAGTCCAGAGTGAATCATTCTAGGAATAACGATCCTGGGCCCTTATCTTTCTTAAGAAATACAATTTCCAGAATGAGGCTGACAGACTGTGGGGGCAGGTATTCCTGCGCTGGAAAGTGCCCCGGGTGAGTCAGGCCGGCTCTCTGGGCGCTATTAATAGCATGGTGTGATAGCATGGTGTGGCCCTGGACAAGTCACTTCCCCTGGCGGACAGGGTGGGAAGGGAGGGTGCCTCCAGGCTTCAGGGGAAGAGCACAGGGCGTGGAGCCCGGAACTGAAGCTGCATCTTGTTTCCATCACTATCGACGTGGGGTCGGGCAGATTACTGAGCTAACATGAGCCTCCGCGTGCCCAATTTCGAAAAGGGTAATTTCTGCCCCCACCCAGCTGATTGTAAGAACGAACGAGACAGGGACGTGGGACAGAGGACTGACTCTGCCTCCTCCCCTCCTGCATGACTGCAGGGAAAACACGAGACTCTCAACGAGGTGCCCAGGCTAGGAAAGCTCCCACGGGGCCCTCTGCTGACCCGAGGGCCATAAAACAGAGAAGTGGTTTTCCTGTCTCACTGAAATGGCCAATCTCTACCGCGTGCAAAGACTGGCAACCCCGTGGCTTAAAGAAGGAAATGGAAGATTTTGAAAATGTAATTGGAAATGCTGGGTCAGAATAAAGATATTTTAGTGGTATACAGAAAGCAAAAGCAATAGTTTTTGATTCTGAAAATAACTCCTTCGAGTAGGATAACCCAATGGATCACTACATTTCTTTTTTTTTTTTTTGAGATGGAGTCTTGCTCTGTTGGCCAGGCTGGAGTGCAGTGGCGCAATTTCTGCTCACTGCAACCTCTGCCTCCTGGGTTCAAGTGATTTTCCTGCCTCAGCCTCCCGTGTAGCTGGGATTACAGGCATGTGCCACCATGCCCCGCTAATTTTTGTGTTTTTAGTAGAGATGGGGTTTCACCATTGTTGGCCTGGCTGGTCTCGAACTCCTGACCTCAGGTGATCCACCTGCCTCAGCCTCCCAAAGTGCTGGAATTACAGACGTGTGCCACTGCGCCCAGCCAGATCACTGCATTTCTTTTTCTTTTTTTACATTTTTTGAGATGGAGTCTCACTCTGTTGCCCAGGCTGGAGTGCAGTGGCACGATCTCTGCTCACTGCAACCTCTGCCTCTTTGGTTCACACCATTCTCCTGCCTCAGCCTCCCAAGTAGCTGGGACTACAGGCACTTGCCACCACGCCTGGCTAATTTTTTGTATTTTTAGTAGAGACGGGGTTTCACCATGTTAGCCAGGATGGTCTCGATCTCCTGACCTCGTGATCCGTCCGCCTCGGCCTCCCAAAGTGCTGGGATTACAGGCGTGAGCCACCGCGCCCGGCCCAGATCACTGCATTTCTTAATAAATCTCCTTGAAACTCTTGTTTAGAATTATTAGGACTACTGTGGATTTGTCATGTCGAAAATGACAGCTTACTTCCTACAAAATCTTATTTCAGGACAAGATAGTGTTTCCAAATTTATCTTAAAAACTCACACACGGGGGCAAGCAGCCTGACGGACCACGCTGAGCTGCCCTGCAGCACTCCCGGGGGACAGGCTGGGGGCTTCCTCAGGCCTGTCCTGGTCAGGAGGGTGGTGGCGGGGGAGCGACTGTGCTCCGGCACAACTTCTGACAAGGCTGGACCAGGTTCTGTTCAACAAGCGCCAGAACAGCGGGCACCAGGGCGAGGGCCAGCGGCACCGAGAGGGCCCTTGGTGTTCTGGCGGCTTCTCCTGTCCCCGCAGGCCGCCTCTCCCCCTCAGTGTCCAACCATCACCCCTCACGGGTCTGTTTTGCCCAAAAAGGAAATGCATTTTGGCCCTGTTTAGACTTGTTTCATTGACAAACAGGACAGAGAGCAGCTATGTGCCTTTCTTCTATCATGCTGCTAATTTTAGAGTCGGGTTTTTTTCCTGTGCTCGCGTCTGTTTTAAACAGTCAGGGAGAGACTGAAGGGCGCCAGGATGTCCTGTCACAGGACAAGGAAACGCCTGCTATTACCTGTTATGCAAGTGAACCTCGATCTCAGGGCTTGGCAGAGGTGGGGCGGGTAGTGAGGAGAGAAGATGCTCATGAAAGGAGGAAAACTACATGGAATAATGGGGAGGCTGGAACACCCTCGAAAGCCAGAGTGCAACACACTGAAAGGAGGGCTGCTCGTCAGCTCGAGAGAGAGGTGACAGGGCCTGTGCTTTTGCTCTCACTCCATAAATGTTTCTGGGCCCAGTGCCATGCTCAGCATGACGCCTGGGTCTGCAAAGGGACCACCCTCCTCGCCCCTCAAGGCTCCCTCTTCCCTGCTCTGACACCCAGAGAGAGCAGCTGAGGGAACCCACTGTCCTGGCTTGGTGGCCACCACCCTTGGCATTCTATTCAGAGCTTGTGTTCTGCTCACTCCACAGACCCCTTGATTCTCCCCCCTCCTCCTTGTAGCCTCTTCTCTCTGCACGGCACCTCTGTTCTTTCACGGTCTGTGGTCTTGTTGATTTGTGCAGATAGGCACGGGCAGAGAGGGAAAGGAGTATTGAAGGGGGTCAGGGCAAGTGGCCAATGGAAGGTAAAAGTTCATTACGGCCTCTGATGGCTGCGGCCACGGCGTGACCCTGGCACCTGATGCCTGAGCAGCACAAGGCTGAGGGCGACTTCTGCAGGCAGTCTAGGCCGGGAGGCTCCCTGGCACAATCAGGTACCTGAGGATGCCCCGAGGCCTCAGGTGTTTCCCGGCTGGAGCGCTGGCTGGTTCTGCGGGAGCCCAGAGCAGGTGGCCTGGATTCTGCTCCTGGCTCTGCCCCTGGTCAGCCGTGAGTCCCTGGATGAGTCCCCCTTCCCCTGGTGTGATCTGTGCAATGGAGAGTGACCACTCCAGCCCACAGATGTGCCATCGTCAGCAATGCTCCCAGCTGTTTTTCCAGCGTCTCTCTGAAGCCCTGCTGGGTAACACGCACAGTGAGACGCTTCAGGCCTGAAGCGCAGCCCACATGCTCCCTGGTGCAGCACCTGTGACCCCCACCTAGGCCTGTCCCCCTCCGGGGGGCAAACTGTCCTCTTGGCAAGAATGCCGCCAGGATCGATTCATGGAGCAGGGCCCTCCCGCCCGCAGCTCTGGCTTTCACACGGGGCCTGGGCCTCAGGGTCTGCTGTCCTGTCCTGTCCTGTCCTGAGCCTGAAGAGAATTCTTTGCGGTGGTTCGATCTAGCAGCCCTGCAGAGCTCTGTACTTGGGTTGAATCTTCAAAGGGCAACTCCTCAGCCATCGCTGGAGCCCAGAGCAGCTGCTGTCTTACCAGGGCCAGCATGAGGAGGTCATGGCCACATATTGGGGTGAAGCCAGTGAAGTCCCCACCGTCCCCCGTCGGTGCTCACATGACACTCCCTGCGTCCGTGTGGGAACCTGTGGCATCTCTGCTGTAAGAATGCTGGGCTTAGCTGGGTTTCTCCGTGTTCTGTTGCCAGAGAGATGGGTTCTCGCCTGCTTCTTCCTCGAAACAATCCCTCTTCCCCCCGACTCCGCATTACCTTGTAATTTGTATAAATGACTTCCGATCCTTTTTGGAAAATGGTGGCATATAACCCCAAATTCCCCGAACATGACATCGGGGCACCAGAAGGACACTAGAAAGGGCACCCTGGATGGCACTGGTCCATCCCGATGCCCCATGACATGCTGAGAAGCTGCCGTGTAGAAGTCAGCTGTTGGTGTTTTATTCTGAACTGCCTTCACAATGGCATTCAGGTTTTCCTGGAGACATTGACTTTATCAGTCCTTAAACGGTCAGCAGGGTTGATAGTCAGTCACTGACCTGGAATCCTGCTCGCTGGTGAGAAAGTCTGCTGTTTTCCTAGACTTGGGAATCTTCTCATGGAAATATACACTTTCTTGTTATTTACAATAACCTGGTTCTTTGTTTGGTCAGGATTATTTATTTATTTGAGACAGGTTTCACTCCAATGCCCAGCCTGGAGTTCAGTGGTGCAATCTGGGTTCAATATTAAGTCCCGCTTCCCAGGTTCAAGTGATTCTCCTGCCTCAGCCTCCTGATTAGCTGGGACTACAGGCATGAGCCACCATGCCCAGCTAATTTTGTATTTTTGGTAGAGACGGGGTTTCACCATGTCAGCCAGGATGGTCTCGATCTCCTGACCTCGTGATCCGCCCGTCTCGGCCTCCCAAAGTGCTGGGATTACAGGCTTGAGCCACCGCGCCCGGCCTCATCTATTTATTTCTTAAAGCATAGATGGGGTCTTGCCATGTTGCCCAGGCTGGTCTCACACGCCTGGGCTCAAGTGATCCTCCTGCTTTAGCCTCTCAAAGTGCTAGGGTGAAGGCGTGGGCCGCTGCAGTCAGCCTGGTCTGCATAGCTCACTTGCCTGTCTTTGGTGCCCACTCCCCAGGCATCAGTTTGTGTCCCCTTCATCTCTTCTTTCTCTTCCAACTGTGGCTGTTGAGAGCTTTGGAGCCTCTCGTTCTTCCCTCCCAGGGCCTCTCCCTCTAGAGAGGATCGTTTGGGTCACCGTCATCTTGTTGCTCACAGGTGGGAAACTCCAGCCCCCACCAGGGCCTTGAAGTGGCCAGGCAGCCGTCTGCTCCGCAGATTCTCTTTAGAGCCAAGGGCACCCAGTTTGCCAGCTCTGCAGCTGTCCGAAGAGCATCGGGGTCAGCCCCGGGGTCTTTCCACTCTGCCACCTGCGTGCCTGTGTGACAGCCATTCCAAAAGGAAGGCCTGTGACAGAAGCTGAAGCCCCAAGAAGCCGCAGGAAGGAAGGGAGAGGGGAAAGGCTGGCTGGGCCTCGGAGCTGTAATTCACACCGTCCGGGCGGCTCACAGGAAGAGGCTGTTTGCTTTGGCAACACAACTTCATGAAATGGAATTGATTCCACGGGCAGAATCTCATGTTTGCTAAAACTCTTCCCTTACATTTGTTTCTAGACAAACTGATGAACATCATTGAAAAGTTTTGGGGGAAAATTCTTCAGGAAACAGGACAATGAGGAGAGAGGGAATCTTAATATAAAGACGGTGTGAGAAAGGAAAACTCAAAGGTTTAGGGCCAGCCCCAGCCCTGTCTCCTTCCACCCCTTCCTATCCCCCCACGTAGGGAAGTGGAAAGGACAGCAGTAAAAGGCTAACTTGGCCGGGCGCGGTGGCTCAACCCTGTAATCCCAGCACTTTGGGAGGCTGAGAGGGGCGGATCACGAGGTCAGGAGATCGAGACCATCCTGGCTAACCCAGTGAAACCCCGTCTCTACTAAAAAAAAAATACAAAAAACTAGCCGGGCGAGATGGCGGGCGCCTGAAGTCCCAGCTACTCGGGAGGCTGAGGCAGGAGAATGGCGTGAACCCGGGAGGTGGAGCTTGCAGTGAGCTGAGATGTGGCCACTGCACTCCAGCCTGGGCGACAGAGCGAGACTCCGTTTCAAAAAAAAAAAAAAAAAATGGCGAACTTGACTTCGGAACAGCATCCACAGCACCGTGTGATGATGCAGCTGACTCAGTCACCTTCTTACCAGCGTCTGGAGGCCAAGGTTAGAGCAGTGCAGTGAGGTGTGTGGCTACAGGCGCCTCTGCATTTCCGTGTATTTGTTAGCTTTTTACTGCTGACACGTGGAACACATGGAAGGTTCCCTCACGCCAAGCATCTGTTCATGACATAAACTTTTCTCCGTCAGGGTAGGATCAGGACCACCGTCCTCCGCAGGAGCCACCGGCGCTCTCCAGCAGTGGTGCCCCTGCCTGCTCTGGTGCTAGGACGAGGGCAATGTCCCCTTTTCACAGCATGCCTAGGGCTGCTCAGGTTCAGGAGGTCTGGGGCCTGGTGGCGCCTCCGGGTCTCACTGGTGACCGAGAGCACGGTTCTAACCTTACAAACCCCTCTCTATCTAGATGTGCTCTAAACAGAACCAAAGACAAACAAAAGCCGACACTGGTCTTCACATAGAAGTCAAGTAAATGCAAAATTTTAGCCTTTTTTTCACACAAGGTACAGACTTAGAATTTTCCCTTCTGCTTCTGTGGTGATAAATATGCCAAGTAAGCTCCAGCCCTGGAGCTGTGCCACCAGCGAGCAAAGCGCAGCTCCTAGAATGTGGCTCCCAGAACGCAGCTCCCAGACTGGACTCCCAGAATGTGGCTCCCACCAGCGAGCGAAGTGCGACTCCCAGAACTGGACTCCCAGAACGCGCCTCCCAGAATGAAGCTCCCAGAACACGGCTCCAGACGCACCTTGGGTGCTTTTCTTTATTTTTTTATTTTTATTTTTATTTTTAGACGGAGTTTCGCTCCTGTTGCCTAGGCTGGAGTGCAGTGGCAGTCTCGGCTCACCGCAAGCTCCACCTCCCGGGTTCCAGCGATTCTCCTGCCTCAGCCTCTTGAGTAGCTGGGATTACAGGCACCCGCTACCACGCCTGGCTAATTTTTGTACCTTTAGTAGAGATGCGGTTTCACCATGTTGGCCAGGCTGGTCTGGAACTCCTGACCTCAGGTGATCCACCGCCTCGGCCTCCCTAAGTGGTAGGATTACAGGCGTGAGGCACGGCGCCCGGTCACTTGTTGCTAGATTTTCAAGAAACAGCTTTCTAGACTCATGACTCTGGGGTGGGGCCTGCCCTGCTCCCTCCTGCTTTGTGATGGTCCCTGCCTGTTAGGCTTGTTGTTTACACCTGATCTGCCACCTTGATTACTGCCTTGGGGCAGGAGGCGGCACTCGGTCCTGCCGCCCGCTCTGTGGTTTCCTCCATGGTTTGGTCTTTCCACTTTTAACTGAGAGCCTGGAGAGCCTTCCCCACAAGCTTGACCAGGTAGGGCGAGGCCCTGCCAAATGCCACCCTCTGGGGACAACGAGATTAATGACTTCCCCATCTCTCTAAAAGGAATGCCAGTCCCCCAAGGACAAGTCAAGAGTGCCCTAGCCGTCTCTGTGGCTGATGCTAACCCTAGTGTGGTCCCCGGCATGCCAGTGGCGGCTGAACAGGCCTGCTAAGTACAGGGCCATGTAGCCGATGCCAGCGGGTCCTTGGGAATTATGGTGCCCCTCCGTGAGCATTTGAAGGCACCAGTGTAGCGGCATCCATGTGATCTGGCCAAAGGGTCCTGTCCCTCTGAGGGGTGTTGGTCACTAAAATGCCAAGGCTGCTGTCCCTCCTCGCCTTTCCCGCAGGTCCACACTGCATTCTTTTTTTTTTTTTTTTTTTAATTTTTATTTTTATTTATTTTTTTTTTGAGACGGAGTCTTGCTCTGTCGCCCAGGCTGGAGTGCAGTGGCCGGATCTCAGCTCACTGCAAGCTCCGCCTCCCGGGTTCCCGCCATTCTCCTGCCTCAGCCTCCCGAGTAGCCGGGACTACAGGCGCCCGCCACCGCGCCCGGCTAGTTTTTTGTATTTTTCAGTAGAGACGGGGTTTCACCGTGTTAGCCAGGATGGTCTCGATCTCCTGACCTCATGATCCACCCGTCTCGGCCTCCCAAAGTGCTGGGATTACAGGCTTGAGCCACCGCGCCCGGCCCCACACTGCATTCTATTCTGTTTTATGTCCACTTTGATTTCCTCAAATGATTCACTCAACAAGTAATTGTGGAGTGACTCCTGGGAAGCTGTGGTCAATGATGGGGCAAGTTCTGGCCCCGGGGAGCCTGCCCTATGGCGGGGGACAGCGGCCAGAGCCATCCATGAGTAAAGACACAATGACCACAGCTGGCGGGGGTGGGGGCAGGTGCAACTCTAAGCCGAGGCCCGAAGGATCAGAAGCAGGAGGGGCCCCTCCTCCCTGGGGCCAGTCAATCTGGGGACAGTGGCACAAGGAGAAGCCCAGAGTAGGTGGACCTGGTGACTCAGAGGGGTGGAAAGGGCCAGTGTGACCACAGGTGGCAGAGGGGCAGCCGCAGGTATCAGGGGAGATCCTAAGGCAATGAGAACCACAAGGGTGCTGAGTGCTGGGGAGACAGGATATGAGTTTGATAAAGATCAGGGTGCAGCACTGGAGGGAGGGCCGCCTGCATCAATGTCCCCAGCAAGGTCACCCAGCACAGCCGCAGACACCTTGAAACACCCAGCACATCCCTCACTGTCGAACCCAACTTCGGGACGTGCTTGTTCATGGAAGAGCCTAAGATCCGCGGCACTTCAATCTTCTACTGTGCTTTGTTGGGAGCTACCTGTACAAAGGAGGCCACACCACACGCGCGTGGTCCGGCAGACCCAGCAAGATCAACTCTGCGGGGCATGCTCCCCAGGCTGGTTGCCCCATGTTTCCTTAGAGCTTTCTTCCCGAGCTTTTCCTAGAAAGCCGCTGTGAAGCCGAGCTGTGCACTCAGAAGCCTCCCGGGTGTGTCCCTGGTGACGTCCCCGGGGCTCCCCCTGGTATTGTGTGGCCCACGCCATCCCCCTGCACGCCCCTCCTCCCCACTGGACCACTGTCTAATGCTGGGCCGTCCAGAGCACGTCTGCCCACGCTCTGAGGGCGGCTGACCCGGGGCCTTGCCGTGCTGAGCTTCGTCCACTCGCCCTCCTGGGAGTAGGGCTGCGGGTCCCAGGGCAGCAGCGGCTTCCAGAGCAGCCAGCGCCAGCGCAGTCCTGGGCGAGGGGCAGCCCCTCCGCTTGCAGCCGCACCAGTCGGTGCTTCTCCCTTTCTCATTTTGCTCATTCCAGGAAGTGAGTGCATCTTATCCATTCCAAAAGCCTTAGGGTCAGCCCTCCGGATTGAGTTCTCATCCCTCACACTTCCTCAATGATGGTACCTCCAGGTCCCCTCTGTATGGAAACTGACCCCCACGACAACCACAGATGGTGAGGGAGGTTGACCCTGGAAGCCATGGGGGGCCCAATCCCTTTCCACTGTTCCATTTGGATGAATGATGTGTGGAACTGGAGGCCACATAGATTTTAAACATGTTTCTGTAACACCCGCAAGTAGAAAGGAAGCCTGGTAAGGGGGAGAAACAGGCTCTGGCCACAGTGGGCTGGAGCCTCATGAAGGCCAGCTGCTGCCGGCATAACCTCCCGTCCTCCAGCGTTGCCCCCTGCTGGGCCGGGACTCTCCCCAAGGCTCCCACTGCCCCTGCCAAGAGCGCCCCACCCTTCCCGCTCGCCTCTGTCCCAGGTGTCCTGAGCTCCCCACTGTGCGTGCCCTGCCTCCAGGGCCACCTCCTCTGAGCCCTGACGCAAGCACAACCCATCCCCCACCGGCAGAAAGTGCTAGACACTGTGAACACGAGAGGACACTGTTCAAAGTGCTCTCATTTTCATCACACACAACACAGGCTCATTCCTTCAGCCCAGTAACACAAGCATTGATACCACACGATCGTGAGCAGAGGGCACATTCAACACTGGTAGAAATGCCAGAAGTTTCCTTTGTTAGTTTTCATTACAAATAGGATGCTTTTTTTTTTTTTTTGAAAGGGAGTCTTGCTCTGTCACCTCCCAGGCTGGAGTGCAGTGGCTTGATCTCAGCTCACTGCAACGTCTGCCTCCTGGGTTCAAGCAATTCTCTGCCTCAGTCTCCTGAGTAGCCGGGACTACAGGCATGTGCCATCATGCCTCGCTAATTTTTTTTTTTTTTTGTATTTTTAGTAGAGATGGGTTTCACCATCTTGGCCAGGCCGGTCTTGAACTCCTGACCTTGTGATCCACCCGTCTCAGCCTCCCAAAGTGCTGGGATTACAGGCATGAGCCACTGTGCCTTGCCTAGAATGTTATTTTTAATAAAACAGAAGTATCCAGGAGCTACCTACGTATAAAAAGCTCCATGAAGTATTATAAAGAATGAACACAGAAACCAGTCACTGTCATTGTTCAGGACAAAATGGAGATAGATAAATGCTTAATTCATACTTTCCGGAGGGTACAGTGATGACGAGAAGATAATGCTTGTGTGTTTAGGAAAAACAAGGCTGGTTACCCATCTCTCGCTCTGTCTCTCCTTCCCTATGCCTCTGTCTCTGTCTGTCTCTGTGTCTGTCTCTCTGTATCTCTCTTGGTCTCTGTCTCTCTGTGTCTCTGTCCCTGTGTCTGTTTCTCTCCCGTCCTCTCTCGATGCTGGGGCCACACAGGGCAGGACATGATTTGGTTTCCTGAGGAATGCAGGGGAGGCGGCTGGGAGTGGAGAGACCGGCGTGAACAGACACACAGGTGTCAACACGCAGACCAGGCGGAGGGACAGCCGTGGGGCTCGGCACGGCCAGAGCCTGGGGAGAAACATGGACGAGTCCCCCGTGGGCAAGAGGGGCTGGAGAGTTTAATCTGGACCAGTGTGAGTTACAGAGAGTCTCTGGCACTTTGGGTACAAGAAATAGACCCACTCAGGTCACTGTAACAGAGAGGGAGGGGTGCTGGGTAGGCAGAAGTGGGACTGGGGCTAAAGGCTGGCTGGAGGCCCCATGGCCTCCAGGACAATATGTGGCCATGTCCCCATGGCTGTAGGCGATGAGGAGGGGCAGGGCCACATGGATGGCTCTCCATCCCAGAGCCTATGTTTCCAGCTGGATAAGGACACCCAGCTCCATCGGTGCAGCCACAGTATCCTGTTATCCTAGTTGGCAGATTCCAGGCATGAAACCCTGATTTTCCTGTTGTAAGAACTAAAAAAGTCTGTGGAGCTCCTTAAAGATAAAATTATAAGTGACTGTGGTATCAGCAACTAACTAGACGGGAACAAGCTGAGCCAACCGAGGGTTGCTCATGGTCCACCTCTCCTTCTCTGGTTTCAGGCTCTGGAAAGAGGGGAAAGCATGGAAGGAAAATCCGCCAGGCAGTAGGGAGGGTCTAGAACGAGAAGCACTGACTTTGAGGGAAGACACCAGACATAGTCAAGGAGCCCCAGACAAGGCACTGGCCCCATCTCTGCCCTGCCCGAGCCGCAGATGCCAGGCCATCTGCAGTTCCCAGAGCAAAGGCCAGGAGCGAGAAACTGTCAGGAGCACAGCTCTGGGCACGATGAGCACCAAACTGACCTGTTTTCAGATGAGACTTAGAAAATATCTTTTTACTTTCACTTTCAACGAATTAAGCATTTACAAAAGTCAGAGATGGATTTAGCACAAAATTACTGCTGAGTTTGGGGGGCTAGGAAAGGCCCCCCAAGTTTGTGTTGCAAGCATCAGTGCTGACCTGAAGGAAAGGTCACAGGAGCAGCATGCCAGGACAGAAGGAAGCAGACACACACCACCCTCCACAGCCGCTAGAGCCTAAAGTCCTAAGAGCCACAGAAGGGCTAATACAGGGTGGCTCAGGCCGGGCGCGGTGGCTCACGCGTGTAATCCCAGCATTTTGGGAGGCCGAGGCGGGTGGATCACAAGGTCAGGAGATCGAGACCATCCTGACTAACACAGAGAAACCCCGTCTCTACTAAAAATACAAAAAGATTAGCCGGGCGTGGTGGCGGGCGCCTGTAGTCCCAGCTACTCGGGAGTCTGAGGCAGCAGAATGGTGTGAACCCGGGAGGCAGAGGTTGCAGTGAGCTGAGATCCAGCCACTGCACTCCAGCCTGGGCGACAGAGCGAGACTTCATCTCAAAAAAAAAAAAAAAAAAAAAAAAACAACAAGGTGGCTCAACACCGGGGCGGCTGCCCCATAAAGCAAGAACCTGCTTTAGGACAGAGGACTGGGGAAGGGTAAAGCAGGCTGGAACCCGCTCTAGGACAGAGGGCTGGGGAAGGAGTGGAACCTGCCTTCCTCTCAGATAAGGCCTCTCAACCCTTCTCTCTCATCTGCAGGTTTTGTCCTGGTTATCGGACTAGTGACTTTCTACAGAATTGGCCCATACACCAACCTGTCCTGGTCCTGCTACCTGAACATTGGTGCCTGCCTTCTGGCCACGCTGGCGGCAGCCATGCTCATCTGGAACATTCTCCACAAGAGGGAGGACTGCATGGCGCCCCGAGTGATTGTCATCAGCCGCTCCCTGACGGCGCGCTTTCGCCGTGGGCTGGACAATGACTACGTGGAGTCACCATGCTGAGTCGCCCTTCTCAGGACTCCATCGACGTGCACCTGCTATCATGGAAAGCCTGGAAACCAAGGGACTCCACCACCAAGTCACTTCCCCTGCTTGTGCAGAGGCACGGGATGAGTCTGGGTGACCTCTGTGCCATGCGTGTGAGACGCGTGCGTGTTTACTGTTATGTCGGTCATATGTCTATACGTGCTGTGGGCCAACCTCATTTGCCTCCAGCTTTCCTGGTTAGCGCAACGCGGCTCCATGGCCACACGTGCTTCAGGGTGGAGGCTGGAAGCTGAGACACAGGTTAGGTGGCGTGAGGCTGCCCTGCGCTCCGCTTTGCTTTGGGATTAATTTATTCTGCATCTGCTGAGAGGGGCAGCCCAGTCATGTCTTACACTTTGTAAAGCAGACCAATAAGGAAAATTTTCTTAAAATATTCACAATATTCCTTGAGTGAGTCATAATCTATAGCCGGCTAGTGATGGTTTCAGACAGAATCGTGTTCATGCCTGTTTTGCTCGATTCCTTTCCTAAATTAAATAAATGCAAGTCTCTGAACTCTGTCTATAACTTGTGTTCTATCCATCTATACTGCGACATGGCTGAAAAACATTTGATCCACTTTTCTGTGATTTTTTGGGGGCTCACACTAAGGGTCAAAACGACCTTTTCAGAGACCCCGTAGGCATACACACCCTGATCCACACTTCTGTTCAACCAAGTCTCAGAAGCCCAAGTCCTTACAGACTCTCTGATCAACAACTGGTAGAATAAAAGCGAAGGAGTCTATTTGCTTAAAAACCCTCAGCCAGGCTGGGTGTGATGGCTCACACCTGTAATCCAGCACTTTGGGAGACCGAGGCGGGTGGATCATGAGGTCAGGAGTTCGAGATCAGCCTGGTCAACATAGTGAAACCCTGTCTCTACTGAAAATATGAAAAAAAAATTAGCCAGGCATGGTGGTGGGTGCCTGTAGTCCCAGCCACTCGGGAAGCTGAGGCAGGAAAATCGCTTGAACCCAGGAGGTGGAGCTTGCAGTGAGCCGAGATCACGTCACTACACTCCAGCCTGGGCAACACAGCGAGACTCTGTCTCAAAAAACAAAAACAAAAACAAGAAACCTTCAGCCTATCTTTAGTGAAATGCTTGGTGGGCTACAAAATGCCTGCATGATGCTGCACTGGGTCCAAACAACCCCGTGTCCTAAATCTGTTAAGAGAGGAACAAGCCGTAAGTCCTTGAGTTGGGCAGAAAACACCTAACATCTGTATCTGAGGGGTCAAAACTGGCCCACAGCCCCCAGAACCAGAACCCAAGGCTGCCTGGCCACACTGCAACCACAGTCCTGGTGCCTCCTCTGCCTGGGTGCGGCACTGCTTGGCCCCATGGCCACCTGAAGGCAGAGCTCCCTGCTGGCATCGGCCGGAAGGAGAAACTGCTGCGATGTGTACAGTCGGGGCCGGGCCGCCAGGCCACCCGCTGCTAATATAAATGTTTAGTTTGGCTGCTTCTGGCCTTCCAGCGAGCTGAGGGGATCAGTTTGGATTTTGAGGCCCATACTGCTCCAGGAATTGGTCTTCAACTGATAAAGACTGGAAAGCATTTACGGACTGACCGTCCGTGACACACTCAGCGCACAGCGTGGAAATCCGAGCTTCACGTCCACGGTACACACTAGCATGGATAGTTGGCTTTTATCTTCCCTGCTCAACTTTTTTTCTGACAAGGAATTTTTGTTTCCAATCATATGCTGAAATTAATTGGTTTTTTGCTCTGTTTTGTTTTCTTCTGGATGGAGTCTCACTCTGTCACCCGGGCTGGAGTACAGTGGCCTGATCTTGGCTCACGGCAACCTCCACCTCCTGGGTTCAAGCAATTCTCCTGCCTCAGCCTTCTGAGTAGCTGGGACTTCAGGAACGCATCACAACTGCCCGGCTAATTTTGTATTTTTAGTAGAGATGGGGTTTCTCCATGTTGGTCAGGCTGGTCTCGAATTCCCGACCTCAGGTGATCTGCCTGCCTCAGCCTCCCAAAGTGCGGGGATTACAGGCGTGAGCCACTGCGCCTGGCCACATGGAAGGTTTAAACTGGCCACAAGGTCAATTATGGTCTGCAACTACCTTTATATTAAGTCAAAGCAATCAAGGAGGGCCGGGCAGTGCTGCTCATCTGCACGGCTAGTGTGGAAGGTCTGGCATGGGGAATGAAGGATTGGCCATCCTGCTTTAGGACAGTGGGCCGGGGTCCTGCACCCTCTCGGACACCTGTGTGACAGGCATCATCACGGCACATCGACGGAGAGCTTGCTCCAGGCAACCTAAAGCCACACCCTTCTTTTACCTGTTTAGTTTCCTTCTTTGATTTTCTACCCTTTGGACATTAAGATCTGTGAAACGCTCTCGTGAAGAGGAAAGGATTTCTAGATTCTCTGCAGAATGAAGAAGAAGGTGCTTGCAGACAGCTCTTGATTGACAACCTCTTTTAGAGCAACTGTAATTGTGTTTCCACCTGGCTGTTTTTAGCGTTTACTTGTCCAAACTTCTGTTTAGGAGCAATTATTCCCAGAGGGATGGGTATTACGGATGTTTAGGAACGGCAGAACTTTCCACTAGGAAGCAACTAAATAGCCCGAGAGGCTCCCAGCGCCACAGAGGCTGAGAGCTTCCCATGTGGCTCCCGCAAGCTGGACAGCATTTCATCGAGTGGGAAGACGATGAAATACACCACGACGCACTCACGAGAAGTTAACTATTTCAACAGGCGAACCAAGAAGGAAGACGTGGGGAAAGGAAAGAGCCGTGAGCACGCGCCATCTCCCGACATCCCGGTGGGCGGGATCCTCACCTTTTGATGAGCTTGATGGATTTGAAGGCTTCGTCCATGTCTCCGATGGTGATGAAGAAGCTGAAGTGGAGCATGGCGTCCCGGGTGGCCTTGTCGCAGTCCTCCAGCCCCACGAAGTCTCTCAGGGGTCTCCTGGACACCATCTGAGGGATGTGGTGGCACCCAGGCTCCCTCTCCTCTTCTCTGTCTGCTTCTTCTGGCTAAATGACAAAGGACCCAGGTGTTTGTTAACTCATATGTAGAGCTGAAGCCCTCGCCCAGATCTCGTCCTCTAGATTTAGCTCCGTTATGGGGAAGAAATCTCTCCGCAGACAGACACAGATATTTAGCAACAGGTCAAGTCCCTGCCAGATGCACTGAAAACCTTTAGGGTCACTGGCAATGGTCAGAGCTTTTGGCTCTGGCTTCAGATAATGGGTAAGCAAAGGCTGCCCGTGCATGAATTTGTTTTTTAAACTCTCTTAAAATTAAGTAACAGAAGCATGATTTCAGGTAGAATTTTCCAAAACAATAACCTGGACAGGCTGTGTACCCTCTATGGGTGTTTTTCAAGAGAGCCCTCAGCCTGGGCAGTGAGGCCCTGCATGGCACAGAGGGGGATGTGGCTGTGGGCCCAGTGTCCTGGGCAGTGAGGCCCTGCATGGCCCAGGGAGGGACGCGGCTCTGGGCCCAGTGTGGGAGCACACTGCTATGGCTTGCTGGAGCCCCATCCTCGCCTGAGCATGTTCTCATACCCAGTTCCTGGAAATCAGCGCTCCCGAGGGACCACTGACCCTCCACAAGCCCCTCCAACTGCTTGCCTCGTCTTTAATCATGGGTCGCTTCCTCCGTGAGGCAGGGGCTCCGCACGCTCTCTCTGGGCTCTAGCCCTGCCCCTCATCTGGGTCCCGTTTCTCTGAGAGCACACGCACTCCCCTGCGTGAAACGGATCACCTCATACCCTTCTTGGGTCAGGCTTCCCTGGTCTTGCATCTGCTGCTATTGTGTGACTTCCTGAAGGGTGACTCCAGCCACCTGCCTCCCCAGCTCTGCTCCCATCAGCTCACTGCTCCCACAGAAGCTGACCTGCAGTCCTGGTGAGTAGGCCTCACAGGCGAGGTGGCACTTGGCCTGGGTCTCAAAGAAATCTGGGGGATTTGTCAGACCCAGTTGTGATGGGGAGCCCCTTCTTGGCACAGTGCAGAGCATAAGCAAAGGCCCTGAGGCCCCACAGAGAGGCGCTGGAGTGGAGGGCCTGAGGATGGAGTGACTGGGGCCCATCTGCAGGGTGCTGAGTGCCGAAGGGTTTGGACTGCTTCTGCATTGAGTGGAAACTGTCCGAAAACGTACACGCGCAAAAACAACAGGGAATTCCTGCCTGCTGTGGTTTAACAAACTGCAAGGAAGCGCCCTCACCTCTGATAACAACGGCAGCTTGGTGTGGACCGAATGGGTACCTGGTTCACTGTGTGAATGTGAATTCTCATCATTCACTATGTCCTGCTCACAGCTCTGTGAGGGAGGGACTGTCAATCCCAAGTCACAGCTGACCAGTCACACCGTGCAGGGGCAGGGTCCTAAGGGCTGCTGGACCCAGATCCACCCTCATACCTTGGAGAAACTAGGCTGAGCCATTTGAAAATGTGAACAACGGCAGTGTTAACAGACAAAAGACCTCATGGCTAGTCCTCACTGGAAAGTGAGACTCGAAAGGCTGAGTTACGGAAACTCCCTCTATTACAAATGTTGGTAAACTAAGTTCTTCCTGTGTCCCACACAGCAGAGGAAAGAGCTGTGTCCCACGTCCCAGCCATGGCCACAGCTGGCGGGCTCCTGATGAGCTTTGCTAGGTGAGGGGTGTCCGGCTCAAATAAAGACAGCTGACGCTGAGTGTCTCAGGCTTACGACAGACCTCGGTAAAAGTGAACATGCAAGCTAAGCAGAAGGCATCAGTGCACAGACAATTGTACGGAAAACAAGGGAAGAAAAGGACCTCAGGAAAACAACCTGGGGGAGCAAGCGACACATGACCTGGGTGTCTGTACTTACGACTGCGTCATACACGCCTGCTCTCTGGAACAACAACTACGAGGAGCGGACGCATGCGGGAAAGTGAGAAACGAGAGAGAAAAGAACAGACGCGTGAGTGCGCGCAAGACAGAAATGCCACCATGCAAAATTAACGGGGAAAAACTCAACAGAAATAATGTAAAACATTGTTAACGCTTTGAGTTCTGAAATCAAAGAGAAATTAAAGCACGTGAGAAACGTAAAGCCAGCATGGAATTCGGAGGAATGCCAAGCTGGTGACACTTGTCTATTAAAATACAGGAATTAAGGAAACACGCATTGACAGAGCAGGGAGCCCTCGATTTGGCAGATCACACGATGCTTTCCCAGTCTTCATGCAGCTAGACTGCCTCCACCGCAGGGAGCAGTGTGACGCACAAACCAGCACCATGCCAG